>NW_007727506.1:92328-96683 GCF_000696425.1 Galeopterus variegatus
GTCACTTAAGAGTTGTCTTTTTCAAGGTTAATATTCCTAATCCAGTGAGCCATTTTTTTTATTGTTTCCCAGACATTTGAATATTCTTTTAATTTTTTCTCTAGTCACACTCTAATTTATCAATGTATCTCCTAAAAAGTGTATCCCACCTTGAAGTAACGGAATGGATTCACTGTCCTTTCTATGGGCTAGCCATTCAAATACTTGGATACTGCTATTATCTGTCACTTAAGAGTTGTCTTTTTCAAGGTTAATATTCCTAATCCAGTGAGCCATTTTTTTTAGTTTCCCAGACATTTGAATATTCTTTTAATTTTTTTCTCTAGTCACACTCTAATTTATCAATGTATCTCCCAAAAAGTGTATCCTAAGAGTCAAATGTAATGTAACACATACTGTGTGATCAGCAGAAAATTTGGTAAGATTGTTGCTTCTCTTAATTTAATGTCGTAAAATGCCCTGATATTTCACCATTTCTGGCTACTGATTTAGAAATAAAATTAGGTGAGGATGTTTACAAATAGCTGTGTGCAGGAGAGCAAGTTATTAAGTGATTATGCAGGAGAGAAGCATGGGACTTTGAATGGGCGCACATGGCTGGGCAGGTGAGTAAGGTTGCAGAATTGTCAGAGAAATGATCACAAGATGCCAATAATTGCTTACTAGCCTCCTAGACCTTATGAATCCTAATAGGAATTTTAAAAGAACATTGGGGATGATTGTACTTTGTCAGAACAATCAAAGCAATATTCTAGTTTTCAAAGTGCAAAGGAAAGGTGCATCTCATATGTACGGCCTCAGTCACCTTGGTTCTTAAGGTCATCTGTGTAATCAACTTCTCTGGACTTCAAATATTCTTTCTCTTCTCTGCAAACATCACTTTCCCGCTTGTCAAACTCAATTGGCACTGTGCAAATACATCCAACTGTGTAATCAACTTCTCTGGACTTCAAATATTCTTTCTCTTCTCTGCAAACATCACTTTCCCACTTGTCAAACTCAATTGGCACTGTGCAAATACATCCAATTCCATTCAATTCAGGAATTTTGCCGATATGTCTCTTCAAACATGGTGCCCAGAATAGAACAAAAGATTTTGAATGATTTTACGAGGACAAAATAAGAGTGAGTTAGAGCTATTACTTTTCATATTCAGGAAAATCTGTTTCTTTTAATGTAGTTTTAGATTTTGTTCTGATTCTATAGTGTGTGATTACATTGCTTTTCTGTAATATGTTTTGCATCCCTCCCTTTTTTTCTTTTCTACCACATGCAAACCTCAATTTGAAAGTGTGAAGGAAGATGTATTATGGTGAGAGAACAACAAAACAAGGACAAGTAAGTAGAACCATACATTAGTCTGTTAGTTCGTTTATTTAAACAGGTATTCATTAAGCCATTATTACGTGACTCGAGCTGGGTTAGGCAATGTGGATACAGTAATGCATTACACGTTTGTGTGGTCTGAGCCATTTTAGAGCTTATAACCCAGTGATTCTGAACAGTGAGAGGTTCCATGAGATAATAGCAATGGTTTCATAAAGATCTGTAATTCAAATGAGATTAGGAAAGTAATATAGGATAAAATAAATATTTTATTATTGTGGAAATAATATGCATATAATATGTGGAAATAGGATCAATAAGACTTGGTAACAGGATGAATTAACATTAAAGAAGTAGAGCAAGAGAGAGAAAGTCCAAACTAATGGGTATTTTCAATTTAATATACTCAAGATACTCCTTCCCACTTCCAAACCTTACCCCAGAATAGTCTCCTTTAGGAAATGACAAGGCCATGAAATCCAGTGCCACAAATGTTGAAATCAGTCCTGAATGCTCTGTTTCCCTCACAGAAAGCGCTTTATCAGTAAATCTGCCCCTAGAACCCATCACAGATCCATCCATTGCCTCTAAAACTCATCACAAATCCACATGTTTGTTGCTATTTATGGTTTTACTATTCTAGCCCAAGTTATTACTAGTCCTATTCACTTAGTTGGAAATATTAGAAAAATATTCTCTTAATTGGTTTCTTTATTCCTATTCTCCTATACTTTTCCTTACCTACAATCCATTCTGCACTAACCTTAAATGCTGCTAAAACTTTCTCTCACTTATAAAAAAAAAGACCCAAAATCTTTACCCTACCCCTTGTATGAATGGACCCTAGCCTCTTCTCCAAGCTCATCTTAAACCACTTTCCCTACTATTTACTATATTTTTTAGATATGCTGACTTTAGAGTATTTTGCAGAAACTTTAAAACATGTTAATTTTCAATTTTGTTCTTGTTTTGTCTATCTATTTTTTTCAATTTCTTTAACTTTTAGATGCTCACTTTTGTCTGAATAGCAACATGCCATGGAATAAATCATAATAGGACAAGCTGGTTAAATTCCTATCAATTTCTTTTATATGTGATGACTTTGGGTGAGCAAGTGATTAAATTTTGGCCAACAACATATAAGTGTGCTGAGGAAAGAAATATCCTTTCTTCTTTTCTTAAGTGTCATTATATTTAAAAATGATGTCTTGAAATGTGGCAGTCACCATGTAAGTATGACTACCAGTGTAAGGATAAATAAATAAATAAATATAAATAAAAACAAATATATGCTGAGGCTGGCAGAACATCTGGGTCCTTGATGATATTGGGAAACACCTGAATTGACTTGAAGATGTTTGTAATGTGAAAATAAATATATTTTATTACTTAAACTATTGCCTCAATTTTCTGTTGCTGAATAATAAATCACCCTAAGATTTAGTGACTTAAAATAACCATTCATCATTGCTTCAGATTCTGTAGGTTGATTCTGTGGTTCTATTGATCTGGACTGGGTTTAATTCATCTTGGCTGGGCTCAGTCATGCATTCCTGGCCACCTACCAGATCAGCGGCAGCTCGTTTTGGCTGATTGTGGGTGGGCTCTCACATATTTGAACCTTTGGCTTGAATAAATGAGATGAATCAACTGAGTTCCACATATTTTTTAAACCTCCAACGGGGGGTCTCAGGCTTGTTCTCATGGCAGTTGCAGGAGTCCCAAGTACATGAGTTGTAATGTCAAGACCTAGAATCAAAACTGGCACACAGTCACTTCCACCAAATTCTCCTTGCCAGAGAAAGTCACAAAGCCAGCCCAGGTCCATGGGAAGGGAAAATAGACTTCACTATTTGGTGAGAAGATTTGGAATGTCACGTTACAAAAGGCAGAGACAGATAAGGGTGGAGTATTGAGACCACTTTTAAAATTACTCTATCAGAGCTATTGCATTTGACTTGCCACACATCCTAACACTTTGTATGCAATTTTGCAGTTTTTGCAAATTTTACATCTTTGTGTATTTCCTTGGCTATTCCTATAGCTGATTCATCCCATTTTTAAGTTTGCCACTTAAATATTATTTTTTAGAGAAATTTTCTCTATCGTTTCTCAAGTAGCCCTATTCTCAATATCCCCATTTATTCTATTTACCTCTTTAGAATGTAAGTTCAGTAAATCTGGGAACTTTATCTCCTTCATGCCATGTCCCATTATATGACAAGTATTTAATGTCTTTTGATTGTTTACATAGCTAAAAGAATAAATATACAGTGACTGTAATGAGGGAAGTAAATGTTTATTTTATTTTATTTTTCCAACCTGTTTTACGTGTACTGGAGAATAGGGTTTATTATTAGTAGTTTGGAAAGGGTAATAAACCATAAATCTCGATCTACTCTATTAGTCTTTTATTATTGTGTGTATGTGAGAGAAAGCATATGTATGTGTGTTTATTCTATTATTCTACTTCTAGGATTTTTTTTATACATTCTTTCTCTGCATAGAATGAGTATACACTGTTTCTACCTTTTTTTTTTTAAATCAAGTGAAGTGAGACAGTAGGAGTGGAGAAAGCGCAAATAAATCTTTAACTGGTTGTGATCAATTGTTGTGAACACCACAGCACTCGGACCCACCCATTTTTACTTTTCGAGATATATATATATATACACACAGTCCTATGCAGGTCATGAGTCAGGTAGTTGAAAAAAGATTCTGGTGGCTGATGACAGGATGGACATGCTTTATTCTGGCGTGAGCTCTGCTGGCCAGCGGTTCAGAGCCACTGTCTCTTACATACCAAAGTACACAATAGTGGCAACAAGCTAAGGGGTACGTGGGCACATGCACACCCTTACACTAATCTTATGTAATCTGTTTACAACAGATATGCTGAATCATACACGGCCAGATATGAGGCAAGGGGGCCTGACTAAATTAACTCCATTTTCCTTACAATTGCCCATATCAAATGCCATCTCCCAAGAAAATTTTGAGGTTCCTACTAGATATGTTGTCTTCCTTCA
>NW_007727506.1:97292-103801 GCF_000696425.1 Galeopterus variegatus
TATCAAATGCCATCTCCCAAGAAAATTTTGAGGTTCCTACTAGATATGTTGTCTTCCTTCATTGGACACCTCTAATGATCTCTTTGTATCTGTAGTTTGGAACCTAGCATACCTTGTTTATTCATTCATCCAAATTTTGGTTTGTGCCCCCAGAAACTAATATATAACTGCTTACAACTATGTCTGTCTTATCTCATTCCTTTATTTACTATGTTTTCCTGCATGTATATAACAAATTATGAATAAATATTTCTTAACTTTTATGTGATATATTCTGCCTTATAGTATAGGTGTCTGATTCAATCTTGAAACTAATTTTAAGATATAATGCAGTTTTTATTTTTTCCTTATTGAATCTGATTCTGCTACTTATCACTTGCAGTCCCTGTGTAATCTCTAAAGGAGCTGCTTGACTTTTGCAATTTTGCAAACTATGACAATATTGCATAGGCACATTGACATAAAAGCCTAGCCTGCTTTTTCCTAGCAATTGTTCAATGCTTGTTCCATGTCCCTACTTCTGCTGGCTTTGTTTCCTTCATTATCTCTTATTTCCCATTATGCTACCTTCCAATCACTGAATTCCATTCCCACTGGCTCAGTGCTGGGATCTCTTCTTTCCCAAACTCCCAGATCCTTCCATGATAAACACCTTCAATTACAATCACTTCTCTCCTCTTCAACAGAGGCCCTTAACAATAAACAACTTACAATGAGTAGTTGAAGAATGATTCTCAGATGAGCTTAGTGTAACAGGAAACTGGGTTGTAATATGGTTTTTACTCTTTGAACTCCCATTAGTGTCCTCATTGTAAAGGAATAGACTGTTTGATATTGCCTCATTAGTGGAACTTCAGCAGGGTGATGTCTAGCACAGAAATATTTCGAAATATTAAATATATCTCATCATATACTAAAAAACTGCTTCAACAGCACAATAAATAAAANTCTCAGATGAGCTTAGTGTAACAGGAAACTGGGTTGTAATATGGTTTTTACTCTTTGAACTTGCATTAGTGTCCTCATTGTAAAGGAATAGACTGTTTGATATTGCCTCATAAGTGGAACTTCAGCAGGGTGATGTCTAGCACAGAAATATTTGGAAATATTAAATATATCTCATCATATACTAAAAAACTGCTTCAACAGCACAATAAATAAAACATCACTATGGTGTCAACATAACCAAATAAACAAACAGTAAATAAATACCTAAAATATAACAGAAATATCATGAAGGTTTTAGATTTTGACTTGAGTATTTACAATAATGTATTTTTAAAATGTCTTCTTACATTTTAAGGGATTTTTTTCAGGATGGGAAACTAAAGAGTAGATTCCAAATATGTACAGTTCCAAGAACAAGGGGATTTAGGAATTTCTACATGTAAATACAGTCCACACTCAGACAGAAAGATGAGCATGAAGAATTACATTAACTTCCTCATTCTCTCCCTTACCTTCTTTTTCCCTTTCGACATCCTGCACCCTATCCCCCCACACTGTCCTGTATCCTGTTCTTATAGACTCTTGAACTCAGAACCTAGCAAAGAGTTAAAGGTATAATAAAAAATATTATTTTTTTAAACAAGGCCATCCAAATATTAGTTTAGTAGAGATGCAACTAAAGTTAAACAAGTATCATACATCCTCCCCCCACCAAAAAAAAAAAAAGAAAGAAAAGAAAAGAAAAGAAAATGACAAAATTACATACTGTGGAAGTATTAACAAGGGTTTCACTGTTTGATACAGAAGCCTGTCCACCTTCTCCTTTAGATTTCTTTATGAAGGTCATTGTCTGTTCATCCTATTTATTAATTTCGCTGCTTAACTGTACAAATCATTGGAAACTGATAGTTGTGCTTCCTTCTTTATTACAAAAAGNCGGCGGGAGCGCCGCTGTGCTCCCAAGTGGTGCACTCTCCAGTGCGCCACCGGGCCGGCCCGTCATTCTGAAATCTTGATGAGGGTATTAGTGCTTTTTTTCAAAGTTTCTAACCGTTCTCCCCAGCAGTAGCTCACCTATCCCTTGATGGCCACAGATTTTAACTATAACCTTTGGGAGATTATTACTTTCCCTTTATCTTCCTTGAAGAAATCTGAAGACATTGGGAACTACATCCTCCATTGAAGGTGGGCGAGTGAGGTGGGGGATAGGTTAGGAATCCTCCTCCAGCCTCTTTTCTGACTGTCAAATANGGGAGATTATTACTTTCCCTTTATCTTCCTTGAAGAAATCTGAAGACATTGGGAACTACATCCTCCATTGAAGGTGGGCGAGTGAGGTGGGGGATAGGTTAGGAATCCTCCTCCAGCCTCTTTTCTGACTGTCAAATACTGGAGGACCAAAAGTAATTTTAAGTCTCAAATTAGTCTATTTTAATCCAGGGTGATGGCACTATTGGTAGTACAATTCTCTAAAACTACAATGAACTTTTTAAAAAATTGATTTTATTATAGACAGCTTTATGTGCCTGTTACATCTATGATGCTTTTTCACATGTAAGTCTGTCTCTAAATTAAATTATATGTTTATTAAATTAGCAGGCTTTCATGCAAGAGGTGTATCCTTATACCTCTTTGGTGTCTCTTTTCTCTGAGCTCTTTTGTCCAACTGAAAGGAATTATTAGGTGTTGCTTATTTAGTTGATTGGTTTCAACAAGCATGTAAAGGCTACACTCTTCATTTCGTCTTCATCAAAGACTGAGTCCTAATTGGCCTTTGTCACTCAGACATTTTATCTCTTACAAGTTGGATATAAGAAAGACTTACTTCTTTTAATCCTGCAAGTCTTAGAATTTCTGGATTTTCTCTTTGTTTTTAATACTGCTTCACTGGCCAAGGCTTTTGTGAGCTTCTCTCCTTTTTGTTTTAGTAGTACATTTTGTAGCCTTAGTAAATGTAGCTTATTGTGGTTAGGGAAATGTAGTGTGCTAGTAACATGCCCAGGAACCCATTTGCTTAATAAATTGTCTTTTGAGTACTTGCAGGTAATCATTTTACCAAATGCTTTGTCACTGCGTTTCATTCAGCCTCTGATAATAAATTCCTTGCTACCTGGAAGCTGACCCTGAAATCAAAGCCACACTATTTAATAAAAGCTTTCTGTTTCTTGGTAATGATTACTCTACTAGACAGCTTTTGCTGGGCTGAGCTACGGTATCAAAGGACCTGAAAGTCTCAGTATCTCAATGGTGAAAAAAAAAAGGTTTATTTCATTGTCTTCTTACATATTGGCTACAAGTAGTCCACTGCTCTGTTCCATGTCCTCATCCATCTAGAGCCCAGTGAAGAGGCAGTATCTTTGGAGTATATGGGGCTCTTCCGTCTTTTACTCAGAATGTTCATACAGTTTAACTCATGTTCTATTAGCCCAAGTGTTATAGACTGCATTTGCAAAAAATTCATATATTGCAGCCATAACCCCCAATGTGACCATACTTGGAGATAGAACCTTTAAGGAGGTGATTAAGGTTAAACGAGGTCATAAAGATGGTGTTTTAATACAGTAGGACTAGAATCCTAATACAAAGAAGAGATTGCAGAGATATGTGCACAGAGAAAAGGCCATAAGAGGACNACAGCTTTTGCTGGGCTGAGCTACGGTATCAAAGGACCTGAAAGTCTCAGTATCTCAATGGTGAAAAAAAAAAGGTTTATTTCATTGTCTTCTTACATATTGGCTACAAGTAGTCCACTGCTCTGTTCCATGTCCTCATCCATCTAGAGCCCAGTGAAGAGGCAGTATCTTTGGAGTATATGGGGCTCTTCCGTCTTTTACTCAGAATGTTCATACAGTTTAACTCATGTTCTATTAGCCCAAGTGTTATAGACTGCATTTGCAAAAAATTCATATATTGCAGCCATAACCCCCAATGTGACCATACTTGGAGATAGAACCTTTAAGGAGGTGATTAAGGTTAAACGAGGTCGTAAAGATGGTGTTTTAATACAGTAGGACTAGAATCCTAATACAAAGAAGAGATTGCAGAGATATGTGCACAGAGAAAAGGCCATGAGAGGATACAGGGAGAAGGTGGCCAACTACAAGCTAAGGAGAGAGACCTCCACAGAAACCAAACCAGCTGACACTTTGATCTTAGACTTTCATACTCCAGAACTGTGAGTAATAAATGTCTGTTGTTTTAGTCTTCTAGTCTCTGGATTTTGTTATGGCAGTCAACCTGACGGATGCACCAAGTCAGTCACATGCTCAAGCCCGACAGCAGTGGTGTGGTAAGTACATCCTTCCTACTGGGAGACAGTAGATGATGCATGGTATTATTAGTAAGGAATATATGAACCCTTTTGATGGGGACAGCAATAATTTTGAACAATAATCCTATCTAACATGGGTATTTTGCTGGTTAGTAGTGAACAGATAGGGAAACAATTTTGTGCCTGGTTCCAGTTTCCATTTGGCTTAGTATTTTATTTGTGATCAGCATTTTTTATCTAGACTAGTGGAACATATTTTAAGCCCCTAGAAGCTATTAGCTTTTTAATGAAGTAAAAAAGATTAAAATAAAAAAGTCCTAAAAATCCCTGAAAATTGTCATAGGAATGATTAAAAAGCAAAACTATTGAAAATACATTTCAAATCTGTATTTATTGATATGAGAAATTAGTTATGAAAATGTAAGTTGTAGGTTCATCTTTGTTTGGACACAGAGAGTCTTGAATTATACACTCATATTTTAATACTTAATAAGTGATGTCCCCTGTAAGTTAACAAAGGTATATACATATCAGTCAGTCATGGTCCCTGTACTTCATGGAATGTTTAATCTTGAAGGAGAGACAGAGGTGGAAAAACATACTTTTAATTTAAAAAGATTAAATAATAAAAGCGAAGCCTGAAGGGACAGGTAAGAGTAGTTCTTCTGGTACAGATGGGTATTTTAAGAAGAAAAAAATAATGAAAACTAAAATAAATCCCAAGACTCTTTTTCATTGATTTAAACAGAAGTAACAAGGTGTTATTAACTACTTCTCCAACTTAAAAAATCTTGCATTGTTTAATTTGAACCTGCAACTACTTGGAGGGATGGGTGGTGCTTCCTTTTCTCCATCTCTTTCCCAGTTAGGGGGCAAGAGTACCACTTCCTTTCTTTTCTCTTGGCCTTCCTGACATCTTCTGATGTTGTGGTGTCTGTTAGTCTGTTTCTGTTGCTTATAACAAAATATACAGAATGGGGTAATTTGTAAGAAAACAAAATATATTGCTTACAGTTTTGGAGACTGGGAAGTCCAAAGTCCAGGGAACACATCTGGTGATGGCAACAGTGACCCAGAGGTCTGATATGGCAGAAAATGGAAGAGCAGAGAGAAAAAAAACTCTTTGTGTGCTTTCCTTTCAATAGCCCTCAGGAAACCACGCCCTGACCTCCTTTATCAATCCATTCTAAGGCATGGTCCTATAATCCAATTACCTCTTCAAGGCCCCACCTTTCAATTACCATAATAGGATTTCCCACCCTCAGCAGTCACAGTGGGGAGTAAGCCTCAATGAGGTTGTAAGGGTATCCAATCTACAGCATGCTGGTAGCTGGTTTAAGGCAGGGGATATAAAAGGGGCACTAATGGTCTATATTTAAAGGATCTGAACAACCATATATTGCCATATATAAAGGTGTGGATGTAAATCTGATTATGCCCTTTTGTTACTTCAAAACTTGACTGTAACATTGAGGGCTGTGGTTTTAAGACTCGTTATTTGAACAGAAATTCATGGCTTTATGAAACTATTTCAGCATCCGCTGAGGTTTTATAGAAGCTCCAGAGTCTCCTACTTTTTCTGCAACTGCACCTCGGTGTTTAGCTAATGTCCATATGAAATGAGCTCAAAAGCTTTCTTTTGAAAACAGATATTCAGAACTAAAGTGTACTCAAAAACCCTCCATGAAACTCTTTAGTTTAACACAAAGGATTTCTGTGGGCTGTTTCCTTCTTCTTTTTCCTTATGCTCATCTAAAACAATCTTGAAACATTCTGTTGATTTCATTAAAAATATTTCCTTTGCCCAGATGTTTTTTTCCACCTACAACCTCCATACTTTACATCACACCACTTATCACACTGTCCTAGATTTATTTACCTAATTGTATGAAGAACAAAATGTCACAACTGACCATGGAACAGGGACATAGGAAAGAACTAGGTCTAAATTAGTACTCAAGGGCCGGCCCAGTGGAGCACTGGAGAGTGCGCCACTTGAGAGCACGGTGGCACTCCCGCTGAGGGTTCAGATCCCATGTGGAGACCGGTTCCCAATTACTGGCTGAGCACGGTGCGGGCGCAACACCGAGGGTTACGATCCCGTTGCCGGTCCCCGGTACGGGCACGACACCAAGGGTTGTGATCCTGTACTGGTCAGTAAAAAAGACAAAAAGGAAAAAAAAAAATTAGTACTCAAGAATGTACCTCACTGATATAGAAAAGGTCTGTATAATAAGTAAGAAGTAGATGTCTCTTCCACAGCCAGTTCTCCACTAAAAGCACTTGAAAC
>NW_007727506.1:103969-117099 GCF_000696425.1 Galeopterus variegatus
CATGGAACAGGGACATAGGAAAGAACTAGGTCTAAATTAGTACTCAAGGGCCGGCCCAGTGGCGCACTGGAGAGTGCGCCACTTGAGAGCACGGTGGCACTCCCGCCGAGGGTTCAGATCCCATGTGGAGACCCGTTCCCAATTACTGGCTGAGCACGGTGCGGGCGCAACACCAAGGGTCGCGATCCTGTTGCCGGTCCCCGGTACGGGCACGACACCGAGGGTTGTGATCCTGTTACCGGTCAGTAAAAAAGACAAAAAGGAAAAAAAAAAATTAGTACTCAAGAATGTACCTCACTGATATATAAAAGGTCTGGATAATAAGTAAGAAGTAGATGTCTCTTCCACAGCCAGTTCTCCACTAAAAGCACTTGAAACGGATCAAATTTTGAGACGTAAGAGACAGTTCTGAAACTTCAGGAGTTCAGCTCTGTCTTGGCTATTGCTTATCCTCTACCAGACCTTGGCCCAAATAGCTAGAAGTTTTTGCCTTGATTTGTGTGGTATTTTATAACTTCAAAGCAGAGGAGCTCAGAGATAGAAAACTGAGGCTCAAAGAAGTCAGGACAATGTGGTATCAGAAAAGAGGAATCCTTAAAATATCAATCGATCTTTCCTCCTAACTCCAAATTGAATGGTCCCTAAATTATCTCAGATTTCTCTACATCTAACAAGAAATAAAATTCTTTGAGTTGCATGGTCTTCTGACTAGAAATTCTGTTAGAAATCTGCAGACAGAAATCTCTTCTCCATGTCTGTGGTTTTAAGCCTAAGCTATTTCTAGCTTCAGTAAAGATGGCAAACAGCTGTTCATCTTCCTTAAGCTCACCGTGCATGTAACAACAACTCTGTTAAATAATCCTTCCTGTCTCCACTGTGAGCCAGTATCCAATTATATTTTTTTATTTTTCGTTGGCATTTATCTTACTCAATTAGCCTCTTTTTCATATCAATACTATGTATCTTTTTACAAGGAGTTTTGTAGGTCACAATGTAAGTCAGTACAACATGAAGATGAATTGCTAGGACTAGGGGAAAAATAGCTAAAAGTGGAATTGATGACGAACTGGGAAAGAAAATGTTCAGGTTAGCTAATGAGCCAAGAAAGTGAGGAAATATATTTACTGATTTTTTTCCCCCTTATGCATCTATAAAGTATCTCCATTAAATAATCTACTGGGCTTATTAATGTATAACAAGAAAAAAATTTCTGAAGAATATTTTACTTTCCCTAATTACCAATTTTACCCTGGCAACCATCTACTAAAAACTAATAATAAAAAGAGCCTGATTTGTCTCTCCTACAGTTGGCTGAATTTACTTAAATTAAAAATAAAGTGTTATTGACATTAGCTTCAGAAGATAAAGATCCAAAGCTGATTCGAGCAGTGATTTAACAAGAAAGTGATTAAATTCTGTGGATATATATGATGGATCCAGTGTCTGAAAGATTTTTATATTGACTCTTCTCATGGACCTTGTTTTAAAACCTTCCTAAATAAATCTCTAACAGTAATCTAAGGCAATGCTAATGGAGATGCTACTTTTACAGCTCAAGGGTAAAATATTTGTTTAAGAAATAGGTGTGCTAGACTTCCCTGAGACTCTTTTTCCATAATTAATGAGTTGATTAATTGTATGTGCACTGTGAATGATGGTGTCTGGATAATGATTACTGACCCATATGCAGCTCCCAAACCACAGCGAACTTCAAAAATTCAATTACAAGGTCCAGATGCTGTATATTGCATACGTAAACTGTTTCAGGAAGGAAAATTGCATATTAATAACATAGTCTAAGTGGGTTATCTCTGCAGCTTAGTGACTATTTTGCAAAAATAGTTCTTGGGAAAAGCAAAAGATATACAGAAACAATTCTGTTTCAAGTTTATTTCAACCTTCAGGTACATTACACCTTTACTCATGTCATCATTAATATTTTTATTTTGATTATTAAAATCTCTTAGATAATTTTGTTTGAGATTACTCACCAGGTTACTATACTTCAAAGATAAAAACAAGTTCTTAAACCATGTATCCTTGATATACTAGAAATATTTTGCCATTGTTATATACCAAAACTGACTCCTTTCTGATTCTATAGAGTCTAGAATAGCAACTGGAATTTTTGGAAAAATGCAAAAACCAACTTTCTGTTGGGAAAATGGAATAAAATAATCAGGCCCCCTCGCCTCGGGGCAGGTTGGGGCTGGTGCAGCATTCTTTGTCGGCAGGTTGCTTGTGGGTGGAGTTAGTGCCCCTGCTCAGAGCTGCCACCTTGGCTGGAGTTTACTGCCTCCAGAGGCCAAGGCGCCTGCAGCCATGCTTTCCAACCTATGGCATCCAAGGACCTGTTTGCCAGTTATCTAGCTCATTAGAACTATGTGTGAAGGGTCTGGTGACCCAGCCTGGCATGTAAAGGATTTGTGATCCAGTCTGGACAATGGGCTTGAGGGGTCTGTGAGCTCCAGACCCAGTCCTAGCTCGACAGTTGGCCCAGTTGTCAGGATTACTGGCAGGTAAAAGAGCCCAACAACTGGTGTAGTCATGTAGCTCTACAATCGGCACTGTGAGCAGGATTCCAACATTTGCCTAGCACTACACTTTCTTAAAAAGGGACGGAAACAAGAAAAGTATTCATATCCTGTCACTGACATGTGTACATTATTTTTTTAAACTTTGAAATTTAGCAAATTTTACTACTCATAATTATTCATTCAATTTAATCATTTACACATAACCTATTTGCTGAATACCTCCTAAGAGCCAGGATCTGCACTATGTATCTCAGAGACAAAGCAAAACATCATGTCCACCCTGCACTCAAGCTGGCAGTTAGGTAAGCAGGGAGCTGGTTAAAAAGGCAGAATCCTGGGCTCTTTCCGTAGAATTTTTTTTTTAAGTTATATTGAGAAAACCCTGGGAATAGCTACTATCCTAGCTATGTGATTTTGATGTGATAGCCCTTAAACATATTTTGAGATCTACTAGCATTTGCTCCAAGAATGGAGAAAGACCTGAACTCTGGTGGAGATCTTGTCATCCTTCCTAAAGTGGTTGCTGAGAGATTTGAGTATATGCATAAGGAAAAACTACCAAAGACAAAGTCAACCCTTCTTTTTTTTCCCTTTCTTTTTTTTTTCCCTACCACTTCAGTTCACATCTTGTCTTCTTTTTAATGTTTTCCTATTATTAGCCAAGAAAACAGGATATTTAGGTGCTCCATCCCAGACTTCCACGTGAAGCAAAGATCTTAGGTCTGCTGCTTTTATTTCTATTTCTTTTTCTTTCTTCATTTTATTAATCTCTGGTTGGAGATAGTTCCAAACACTTCCACCTTTGTAAATGAACAGGATAGAACTTTAATGGGAAGAATGAGAAAATGAAAATGTTGAACTAAGAAAAACCTGAGGGTTATTCAACTGGCAAGCAAAAATCCCTGAAAAACTTGGGGACAGAGTCAGACAAATTGCAGTATCATTTTTTAAACATGAGGTCACAAGAACTCTTGACTGGATGAATAAATACAGGTAATAGATAAGGCTCCCTATTGAAGGTAACATAGAACTTCAATTAAGCAGATTAATATAAGAATCAAGATAATGCTAATCTACTTGGTATATTCCTAGGATCTTTTCAGATGTACAAGTAATATAAATAAATACCAAGAACAAGCCACAATGGAAGAAACAAACATAAATTTGTCCCGCTGGGTAAGTTAGTTGCCCCCAAAACATCTGACTTCTAGAATGCCCAGGTCTTTAAGGACTCTAAGCCTCCAAATGTCCTAAGGCTGATGTAATGCCATCAAGTGAATGGACTTTGTTTACATAAATAGAATATTTTTTAGCAATCAAAATAGAATGAGATTCCCAAAAGCAGTAAGACTGATCAATAACTAAATCTATTCATAACCAAGAATTAGAACAACCTCTGCAGCAAGCACTTTCCAGGAATAAGTTGCTATTCATCCACAGTGTGTAAACGACTCTTCCAAAATTGTTTTAACAGATGTCACAATTTCATCTTATTTTTTCCTCCTCTTCCATCTGCTACTGCCTCAAACTCTCCTTACTCCATCTCTCAGGAACTGCTTTCATCTGTTCTTATTTCGTTTAAATCTGTGGTAGTCTTTGTTCATTGACTCAATTTTGTTAAAAAATGGTTGTTCTATTTAATTTTACCTAAGTTGACATTAGGAGCATTGAAGAAATTAATAAGGAACTTACATGAGAATCTTTCATAATAGTATAAAATGTAATAAGCTTTTCCATTTTTTGTAAATTCCTTTGGTCACTATAAAGCAGATGGAAATATGGCTTTGCCATTCAAGGTGCTCACCTGAATGATAACTGAAAAAGAGAGGAAATTAGTTCTGATATAGGATCCAGACACAATTAAGTATTTTAACTCATGCATATAACAATCACTTAGTCTCAATCAACTACTACTTTTCTGTGTTACACATTGAATTTCCTTCTTTCAATTATTTTCTAAGAAGCATTCTATTTTTGGCATACATTATAGATTTCCTTAAACAAAAATTCATGAAGGTACATCCTAAGCATGCTTAAAACTAGATTTACTTATGATTTTTGAGTAGAGACTATTAATTTCACCTGACTTTGGGAGAATATTAGAATTTACTTTAACATTAACCGTTTTTAAACTGGTAGAGATCAAGTTATCATGTAAATATGTGTGTGTATCCATATATTTGTAGGCATTTTTATTTATTTTTTATTTTTATTTTTATTCTTTCTTTCTTTCTTTCTTTTTTTTAAAGATGGCTGGTAAGGGGATCTTAACCCTTGTCTTGGTGTTGTCAGCACCACGCTCTCCCAAGTGAGCTAACCGGCCATCCCTATATAGGGATCTGAACCTGTGGCCTTGGTGTTATCAGCACCACACTCTCCCAAGTGAGCCATGGGCCAGCCCTTGTTGGCATTTTTAAAGGATGTTTAATAATGAGAGCAATGGGGCTCTACAGAAAGATAACTCCCTATTGTAGAGAATAAAGAAAATAAATTTGTGCATTTGAATTATAATTTGAAAGCACAGCCTATTATAAATGCATTCTTAAGTGTATTTAATATGATGAGCAATTATTCATGCAATAAATATGTCTCCCAAAATCCTTAGAAAATTGTTTGCTCCTAAATGTGCTGCCATGGTTAACTTGTATTTTTCCCATTGAAGCATCATTGCAATAGGCTGTGCTGACTCTAACATCAGTCCAGTATTTAAACGTAGTAGTGGCTTCATCAATACCCATTGAGGTGAATGAGTGAGAGACATATGTCAGTCCACGATAGTCCCTTGCACTGTCTTGCTTGGCCCCAAGACTGGCAACCTGGTATGCTGTGCTTTGTTACACTTTTTCTTGCAATGGAATAAGTATTCTAGGGATTTCATATTATTAGTTTATCTAACCTGCCACTTGAGTTGGATATGAGAACACCATCTATTATACGTATCACTGCAGAGAAAGATTGAGAAAAGGTTGTTATCTGCTCCCTTAGGAAGTCATTTGTGCACTGATAAAAGCAATTAAAGATAGGATGATATTCTCTGGGAAATTTCCATTTTCCTTTTGTAAAGTAATTCTTTTATTTGCATTATGACTCTGTTGATGGGCCTACTGCCTCTCAAACTACTCATTAGCCCATTGCTAGTGCTGTAATCTTTAAGTGTTTGGAATCTGCCAAAACTTCAGAGCATTAGATGATTTTTTTGGACACCGTACTTGATCTGCTTCAATCTGTAGTGTCCGTCATAAACTTTCATTTCTACCGAACCAGACCTATCACATTGGATCCTCTACAGTGGCATAATTTTGGCTTTGACAAATTATAACTTTAAAATGGCTAAGAATACTTTGTAAACTTTTAAAAGCTATCTGTAATATTTAAACGTTCATCATTTTGGTCTTACGTACTGCAAAAATACTTTTTACTTAATCAATATGAGAGTCAGTTTATGTATTTTAATTAGTTATATAAAAATAAATATATATATATATATTTTTTTGTCATTTTTGTGACCGGTAAGGGGATCGCAACCCTTGGCTTGGTGTCACCCGCACCACACTCAGCCAGTGAGCGCACCGGCCATCCCTATATAGGATCGGAACCTGCTGTGGGAGAGCCAGCACGCTTCCAAGCACTGCACTCTCCCAAGTGCGCCACGGGGCCGGCCCTATAAATTTTTTTTTCTTTCCATCACTAAATACTCTTTTATCTTCTAGGTGAATTGGGTAAAACATTTTCTGTTGAAAATCAAAATTATAGCTCTGTTATTCTAAATTAACTGCTATACTTGTTGGGTATTTATGTTAGAGACTGCTTGAATATATTGGGAGACAAACATAAAACCTTTCTTAAAAAAATATTTTGGACTTGAAAGCATGCCTAATAGAAAACTGAGGCAGTTGGGCCGGCCTGTGGCTCACTTGGGAGAGTGCAGTGCTGATAACACCAAGGCCACGGGTTCAGATCCTACATAGGGATGGACGGTTACCTCATGGGCTGAGCGTGGTGCTGACAACACCAAGTCAAGGGTTGAGATCCCCTTACGGTCATCTTTAAAAAAAAAAAAAAAAAAAAAAAGAATAAAGAAAACTGAGGCAGTTAAAGTGGTAAGGATTTCTGATATTCTTTTATTAGTAAAAGAAGATTTAAGAGAAATATACTAGTAAACTAATTTCTATATTTATACCAAAATAAAATTTAAAAACCTATAAATACATTATTCAATCATGACTGTATTCACTGAGAGTGATATAGTGCTGACAACAAGTTGTTTATTCATAATGCTTTTTGTCTGTGATTCTTTTCAGTTAGATTTGAGATCCTTAAAGGCAGAGGCCATATCTGTATTTCCCACATCAGTCACATATCCCAGCAGCTGTTTGTTGAATGCATGTTGCTTTAAATGAGAGGTATTGGCCAAAAACTTTGAGAAAATTAGAGTTTCTAGAATAGAAATAGAAATAGAAATGAATAAGTTGAGGAATTATAGGTAGTGAGGAATATTATACAGTATCATTTTAAACATAGATTGAATACTTAATTTTAGTAGGAATGGCATATTCTCTTAGAGTTAATTTGTAGATAAAGCACCATTTCCATTTAATCAGTTTTCATAGCTTTCCACATTGCATATGATACATTTTATTACAACTATGTACAAATGTTTCTTTATCATTTATCATCTTTTATCTCATACCATTTACTTTTTCCTTTGTGGGGCTTCTTAAATGAAGCAACCAGATGGTAGATATTTTTTTATGACCAGCTCCTATCATGTTAATAAGTAGTCACTCCACAAATATTTCTTGAATTAAATTAATTACTTATTACAAAGTTTAATTAAAATTTTTAAAAAATGCTTCAAGTGTAGTCACTTTTGTTTATCTATTATCTGAGGCAAAACTAACAGTCAGAAGTTTTCTATTATTTTAAGAAGAACATTAGTCGATAACCTGAATCTAACAGAAAATTCTCAATGTAGAAAGCATTACATATTTATCTCAAGAAAACAGTGATGGTATTAGTTGTTTTATTAAAATGCTTTAATCTCCTAGCCTATAGATTATATTTACTTTCTGTTTTCCTATCTCCATGCCGAGGAGACATTGAATACAAGATAAAAGTAAGAAATATTCTCCTAAATATTTACTTATGTCAGAAGAATGGGCGTTAATCTATATTTTCATTCATATTTTTCCCATTTTTACAGAGCTATCCCACCTTCAGTGAGCTCTAAGTGTTTTTTTCTGCTTGCCCATCACTTAGGTGAAATATCTTTTTCATTGTTTACCTTTGTCTGTAAGCTCTTGGCAACTATTATTCATATGATGGTATCCCTGGTAATTTAACTTCATGTCTCTGTGACTCGATTTCCTCAATAATAACATAAGTTAAATAACAAATATCAAAATGTTTGAGTGCATAGTATGTCCTCAATTAATATTAATTGTATTTTCATTTTCATTCACAGTAGTAGGCCTGTTCTCACTAGATTTACATGTAAAGTAAGAAACAAGACAAAAGCTTCACTGGATCTTAGTTATCAAAATTAGCAAAGTTGTCAAGATATTTTCAGAAAGTTAAGAAGATGATTCATCAATGTAGTACAAGCATATTTAAAGATTATATGCACTTAATAGGGGAACCAAAACAAAGGTGAAACAAGTTTGAAAGACATTTTGTGGAACTGGCATATAAGGATACTTGGTTGGGAAAATGTTAAAATAAAATTGATAGGTAAAATACAAGACTAATTAATAACCAACAGGACAGTAAATTACCTTTGGGGTTTGCTTTTGTACAGATAGAAATCTGCAAATTCACATGTGTGAAGGTTAATTCTAGGTGTCAACTTGGTTAGATGAAGGAATGCTGAGAAACCTGGTAAAGCAATCTTTTTAGGTGTGTCCAAAGGGTGTTTCCAGCAGAGATTAGTATGAGAGTCGAGTCTGAATGGACTGGGTGGGAAAGACCCAATGGTGGGTGGGAACCATCCAATCCGCTGGGGGTCCGGAGAGAACAAAAGGCAGAGGGAAAATGTGAATCTCTTGATCCGCTGGAGCTGGGATACAGTCTTCTTTCCTGTCCGTGAACATCAGAGCTTGAGACTTCAGCTTTCGGGTTCCAGGCTTTACACCAAGGACACCATCAGCTTCCCTGGTTTTGTGGCCTTTGGACTTGGACTGAGCCAGGCTACCAGCATCCAGTTTATAGACGGCCTATCGTGGGACTTTTCTTCACAGTCCTGTGAGCTAATTCTCCTAATAAATCCCTCTCATATAATTATAACGTATCCTATTGATTCTGTCTCTCCGGAGAACCCTGACTAATACAACATGTAACTTCATACAGCAAAATTTACATGCATTTAATGTTAATTACTATATGGAAGTGTTTATAAGCTAATACCCAAAGACAACATTGAAAGTTTCCTCTACACTGTGTCGACATGTTTTCAAAGTTTTTAATGACTTTTCATAACAGAGTCAATAAAATCTTAAATTAGGCCTAATATATACAAAGTTTGCCTTTTCCCCAACTGTCTGTGTGAAATAGGTATTAACCACTTTATTCAAAAAGAATATAATTACTATCATGTTTGTCTCTTAGGACTGTGAATGACATACTTGAATTCCCAAATCAAAGGGCCTACCAGAAACTGCTACCAAAATGTAGGAATACTTATGAAAGCATTTTTCTCAGGAATTTTGCAGATGCGTCTCAGTGGAGGAGTGGTAAAAAATTAGTCAGTACAATATAAAGACATTGGTGAATAAATAGTAATAGCTCAAGACCTATATAAGGAATTTGGAGGACAAAAAACATTTTTTTTTTAACCAGAGACTTGGAGTGAGAAAAGGGATCATGGGGCAGGGAGAAGATGCATATAAATACAGTATCTTACTTAAATTGTTCTAATTTTTTTATTCTAGTAGTATCTAATGACTGGCTTCTAAGGGCATTATTAAAGGTCTAAAGCTTAGGCTACTGCAAAGTAGCAACTCTCCACACCTGGAAGACGCTGTGTAAATAAATCCCTACTACATGGTTGTATTAACAAATATGTTTAAATGCATCTGCACGTGTAAAGACACATTTTCTTATTTATTTGTTGTTTCAAGGCCTTAGGTCTTATGTTGTTAAATTTTAAAATATGATATTTCTCATGTATTACTAAATCTAGAAATAAAAGGGACATACTATGAAAAAGTGAAATAAAATATTTTATAATATAAAGCAAAAGGGGGTATTATATCAAATGTGATGTATTATGGGACTGGTACGTCACATCTAGTTTACTTGGACGTCCCGTTATGCTTCATTGCCGACATGTTCCCATAATTAGAGATGACAGTTAGAACAATTTAAGTCCTAAAATCTCAACTAGAAGTAAATTCTTTATAATATCAAGCAGAGAATTCTAAGACAAATGGTATGGCAATCAAATACAAGTGAAAAAATTCCTAAGTGTATTAGAAAAAGGGAAAGCTTAGCTCCAAAAGTTGTTCTATTAGAGTACATTAATTATGCCAACAAATTGTAGGTGAAAGAGGACAGATCGTTTCAATGCTAAAAAATATACAAGCAAGTAAGTGCAAGGCATTGTTTTTAAACAACAGGCTTATGTATGTCCTGTTACAGGATGCCACTTGGAAATAGTAAACTGTAGATTTCATAGTGATGTTGATACTCTGTTCTTTCCCCCAAGACTTTCTTTGAAATTTTTCTTTCTTGAGAATTTTCACCATATATAGTTAAGTAAGCATTTAGAGGATTTTCACTTGGGATAATTTATTCTTATAGTCAGAATCAGTTATACGTACAAAGATTGCTTATCTATTCTAACATTTTCAGAAGTGAAGAAATGTTTTTTATTAGCCAGAGGCTAAGCTTTGTAAGATCTTTGTTACAAACACATTGTGAGTCATTATGCATTTTCTATCTTCTTTTAACTTAAACTATTATATTGTTTGGTGAGGTGTTCATTGTAAAAAGCATATTCCATGCTACGGATTCAAATAACAGATAGCTGTAAGTCACAGGAGAAAATTTAATAAGATTAGATCATCTGTTAGATTATCTGCCAGTGAAAAGGTTATTTCTATTTCTAAATTGATATTATAGGTTAAAAAGTAAAAGGCTATAACCCTTTCCCTTAGAGAAAAATAAAAATTAACCTTTTGATGTCATTAATTGAAAATTAATTATCAATGTTAAAAATTAGATCTGGGAGAATTACAGAATGTTAGAATTAGAGGAAAATTTAACAATATTGAGCCCGCTATATTATTTTATTTATTTATTTAATACTGCAGTGAAAATACACTTAAGCAAGTAAAAAAAATGATTTAACTAGACATTTAAAAGGTAAAAATAGGAATCTTTAATGGGTAGATATAATCTGAGCAGACTCATATCAAGAATTCTATTATCTATGTTTGTAATTTTTAAATAAAATTATTAAAAAGAATATAGAAATGTTTTCTCCCTCTATACTCTTCTCTCATGTCCTTGACTTTTTTATGCTTTCTATTTTAGAACGTTTCATTTTCATTTGATTTTCTTTTTGCAATATCTCAAGATATGACATATATTGTTAGCTATATTTTATCTATGGTAATATATATCTAAAGATACCCAGTGGCCTAAAATTATATAATTTTGATTGGTAAATTAGTACAATATTCCAAGCATCCTAATTCCAAGCCCCAAACACTTTTCTTAATATTGATCATGATATTAAGAATTTGAATGTGCTGCTGGAATCCTCTCTTCCTTGTTTGACTCTTCAAACATAGTCATTAACATGTTTTTGCTTAATTAATTTACTATTTATTATCCTCATAAAGAAGGTATCCTACATTAGAACTACTTTCTACTTCATTTTATCCTAGGTTGACAGTACCTCTCAATTCCACATTCAGGACAATTGGCATCCTTGTGCTGCAGCTTAAATATCTTATAATATCAAAAAGAAAAGAGTCAGGGAAAAAGTGAATGGACTCAATGTTGAGAATACAGGGAGGTTCACTAAGTGTCTTAGATTTTATATATAAAATGTAAGTTCTGGAGCCAATTCAAGATTACAATACAGATTCTAACACATACATACTATTTGTGATCTTAAATGCAAACATATTCCTAGACACTCAATCATATTTAAAATAAAGAGAAATGATAATATGAATGGCAAAGTATTATTGTTTCATCTAATGAGATAACGTATAAAAGTATTTAAAACAGTGTTTGAAATATATTAAATGTTCAATAGATATTAGTTATTCTCATTACTAATTAGTATTTTACTCTATAGATGTGAAATAAATATTCATTTTTTGTTTTTGATTTTCTTTTAGGGAATAACATGTTTTTAAGTTTCAGTCAATGAGATTTAGGTGAATGTAACCAATCTTTGAATTCTAGAAGTTTCCCCATGATCCTGGTTTGACCAGTGTATTCCATCTATTTGCAATTGCTCCAGATATGGACATGGGCCCAAACTAGATGTAAAATTTAACCCCAGCTGTGTCCTAGATGGGAGAAATAAATTTCTGACCACATCATTTTATTTCCTGACTCTAAAACTAGCTATTGTTCTAGACCGTTTAGTTATATGTAATGGTGGAAGCGTCTCACAATAGCTTGTGAGATCCAGCTGTTAAATTTTCAGGAATTTTGTGTGGTATTTGTTAAACATATGAATTGTTAAAAATAAAAGTATATTAATTTATGATTAAATAAATTATATTAAGGGCAAAATTGATAAATTCTAGAATTTTATTACTTTCTAATAATTTTATTCCTGTTATCTATGCCATTGAAATTATTTATGCCTATTGTGTTTGCATTGTGATAACACTATATAATAATGGTGAGCTAAGGTGCTTTTCTCTCCAACTTCATATTTAGTGACCTCAGGTTGTAGCTTGTAATTCAGTCCTGAGGGAGTATTTACACCATGGGAATAGGTAATCACTGCAGGGCTTGATTTAACATTTTGTTGATTGTATAACATTAACAAGATGACGAGAAATATGTTATTCTCAAAACCGTGCTGTATCTTTAACCATTACATTGTGAACCTCAACTTACTAAGGACATATTACTCTAGTATTTGAAAATTATTATGAGATTCAGAAAAGTGGTTGTTTCATTGGTGATCAAGAAATGATACAAAATAAGTCTTTGTCATTTCACTTTCATCCTACATATTAACATAAATGAAAATAGCAACAGATGCTCCTCTTGGGAGTATACTATTAACTAATTGTGATCACTTAGCTGTGGATCTAAGGATCTGGCAAAATTAATAAAAGTGCTTTCTGAAAATCAATTGGCTATATTGAGTTTACAATAAAAGGCACATATATTTTATCATTATTTGTCAATTCTGTGCTATGAACCTTTACATGAGTAATTTTTTTTTAATTGTGTAGTACATATTGGCCCTTTTTTGAAAGCTGATTGTTAAATATTTACTAGCTCATATTGGTTATATTCTAGTTATTAAGTTAGTGGAGTAGGAATTCTACCATATATTCCTGAAAGATCCAGCTATCCCTGGTAATGGGGTATTGCAAGTGATAAACCCGATCATGT
>NW_007727506.1:117324-117990 GCF_000696425.1 Galeopterus variegatus
ATATATTTTATCATTATTTGTCAATTCTGTGCTATGAACCTTTACATGAGTAATTTTTTTTAATTGTGTAGTACATATTGGCCCTTTTTTGAAAGCTGATTGTTAAATATTTACAAGCTCATATTGGTTATATTCTAGTTATTAAGTTAGTGGAGTAGGAATTCTACCATATGTTCCTGAAAGATCCAGCTATCCCTGGTAATGGGGTATTGCAAGTGATAAACCCGATCATGTAGGATTATATTAATCAATTGAGATGGAGTGTGGGGCAGGAAAGAGTGTTCTATTCCCAAGTATGAAGTTGGTAATAGCTGATGAATTGTATATGTTATGTATTAAAGTCCCCTCCTAAAGCTGAGACATCAGATTATATGCCCAACTATAGAGATATTCTAATGTGTCTTATTATAAAATATCAGACTTTTTGTAAAATAAAAGAAAAAATATATGTGATTGACAAGAGTTTATATAAAACCAAGACAGGTGAAAATCTGATAACCACATACCTTATAGGGCTAGTAAAGCTGAATTTCTCATTTTAAACTAAAAATTATTGAAATATTAAAAGAGGATGGAGACACAGAAGAAAACAAGATTGGAATCTGGGAAAATCTGATATCCATGCTCCTTGCGGGTTCTTTCTGGTAGTTTTATATCCATGCCTGA
>NW_007727506.1:118947-119585 GCF_000696425.1 Galeopterus variegatus
GAAAAAAGTTATTAAGTGTTTCAGGAAGTTTATAATCTATGCTATGAAAAAAATATTTTTCTGTGTTTTTTCCTTCTTCTCTGCCAAATGGAAAACTTCACTTTAGATATCTTATTTTACCTCTGCTGTTGAAAATCAAATGAGCTGAGTTTAAATTTATCACCTTGTCTTAGAATTCTGGACATAAGTAGCTGCATCTGGAAGATGGGATACAATTTTGGATGTTCTGAAAATGGGATGAAGCTAGAATATGTTATAAAATGCATGTGAAATAATTGCATTATGTTAGAACAGGGGACTTTTGAGAGTATAAGAATCAGAATAAATTGATTCCAAGCAGTGAAAGGGGTGGACTGTAGTTAAAATCTACTGTTTATGTCTTCCTTGCCTACTTTAACCCATCCATTTTATAAGAATTTGGCGATTTCTTTTTCAAATCTTCTCTACAACTTTCAGTCCACATTGTTCAATAGAAAAATATTGATTCTCTGATTATTTTGCTAAACGTATGATCAAGAACCTGTCAATATTGTATTTAATCTTCCAGTCACAGTAATTGATTCGAAGATAAGAGTTTATCTAATCAAGCTTGGCTAATAAAAATTATCATTAAGGCTTTATTTGAAATTATGAATAAA
>NW_007727506.1:121145-122707 GCF_000696425.1 Galeopterus variegatus
ATTTGTGAAATGGAAACACTGAATTTCTCTGTATAAGGGAGAGAAGATATTTTGAATTTCTAGGAGTAGTGTCAGGTCCGCTGCTGGCCGACCCGAACAGCCCTAGCCTCATTCCTTTTGGTGGGCGAGTGAATGGTCCAGATTCCTCTTTCCCTCCTGTCCCCTTTTGAAGGAGACGGGGGAAGAGAGCCGTGAAGAGAGGTGAGCAAACCGCCCGCCCCAAACAGCCAGGTTAAAAGACACTCAGACGCGGTGGGGGTTCTGTTGAGCAGTTCTGTTTATTTTCACACAGCACTTGCTTTTAAAGGCAAATGGGGAGGGGAGGTTTTTTACATAATCTTATCAGCTTAAAGGTCAAGCTGCATGAATCTTGTCTCAATGCCTAACTATTGCAACCACACAGTGTTCACGAGCGCGGAAGTGCATATTTGGCCAATAAGGGCTAAGGCAAGGTTCCCACAGACACTCCCACCCTACTTCCTCCTGGCGCCGTCTTAGGCTGCCACATTAATATGCCCTTGTGGGCCCATAATGATGCTGCTTGTAATGTCACTTAAGGTGGCATTAGTTTTTAAAAGTTTTTAAAGCCCAACAGAGTAGGAGCAGAAAAAGATCCAGGATGATATAAAATGGGAGCATAGAGAATACCAAANCAGTATCTCAGAATGTGACTGTACTTGGAAACAGGGCCTTTCAAGAGGTAATCAAGGTAAAATGATGTCATACAAGTGATCTCTAATCCCATATAAGTGATGTTCCTATAAGAATAGATAGGATTAGCAAATGAGGACACCATGAGAAAGTGACTATCTGCAAGCCAAAGAGAAAGGTCTGAGAGAACCTTAAAACTAAAGACTTCTTCATATTGAATTTCTAGCTTACAGAATTATGAAAAACATAATTTTCTGTTGTTTAAGCCACCAGTCTGTGATATGTTGTTATGGCCACCCTAGAAAATGAGTACTTCATACTTTCCACCCTTTGGAGAAAGCCTGCCTGAGAACAGGGCCAATCTAGAGGAGTTGGTGGGAGACTGAGTGATCATGGCTCAATAGGCTCTCCTCATTCTTTGAGGATGCTGCTACCAGAAGGCCCTAGCCTTTTTATGAATTTAATTTGTAGTTCTTGAAAGGCCAATTAGTGCTGCTTTTACTTTCTAGTGTTTTGATATTTTCTGTTGGAAATTCAGATAGAATTTCAGTAAAGCAGGGTAAGATAGGTGGATTTTCAAAATAGGGTATTTTATATATTGTCTCAAAGAATCCCTACTTTATCATAGGATTAAGTAACCAATTGATGGAGGAAAACCAAACACACAGATATATATACTCGCACACATTCACACACATGTACCTATGTACCATACATATGCCTATTATATATATATCACATAATATTATATACATACAATATACACCACAGTCTTTTTTAGGAAAGGAGATTCTGTTGCATAGAAAATACCTTTGATTTGCTAAAAAAGAAAAAAGCTTGGTAAATATGAATTTGTGAAATGGAAACACTGAATTTCTCTGTATAAGGGAGAGAAGATATTTTGAATTTCT
>NW_007727506.1:124010-148754 GCF_000696425.1 Galeopterus variegatus
AGAGCTTATAAGAAGAGGAATCTCTAATATTCAAATTGTTGTTTCTATGGCTATGACATCTCCCAGGCCTTCATTTTCTCAACCTTTAGTACATTTTACAATTACAAATGTGTGTGTGTGTCTTCAAGCGTCTGTGTCTATGTATGTGTGTGCATGAGTGTATGTAAACCAAGTATTGCCCTCAGTCAGCATAGTGAGATACGATGCCTGGAAGCAGTTAATAACAACATGATAAATAAATGAATTAATTTAACAGAAGCAAGAGTCCAGAGACAAAGATTAAAAACTAAGACCCTTAACATTCCTAGAAATTTGGGGACTCACTTTCCATTCCCACAGATGAGGAAACAATGTTTTATTTAATCTTTTCTGATTCTCAGTAGTTTGCAAATAAGTCAGGCCCCAACAGAAACCAACAGAACACTGAGACTAGGATAATTCTTGGAGGATTTACCTGCAAATGCATGGGTATGGTGGAGAGAGAGAGATACCACAAAGGATGGTAAAGTAACCTGTCACTCACTTCCTAGCAGTCACTTTCTTACCAGCACTAAGTCTGAAGGATAGGAGAGGATGCATCACTCAAAATCAGAGGTAAAACATCCTGTAGAATCTGTGCTTTGATTGAATCAGTGGTTAAGGATGTAGGCACTTGTTGGGAATATGTAAAGTGAATTCATATCTTGTCCTCACTTCTATTCTGCAGATCTCCTGCTAAGGGCTCACCACTGGCTGAGGCCAATCAGAAGTCAGAGGACCCAGAACCCATAATGTACATAAAAAAGATAGAATCGGGAAGTATGGGGCATGGATTTGAAAGGGCACATGGGGTATCCCTCTCAGTTTAGAAACATTACCTTCCATATGGGTAAGTTTTTCAAAAATATAAATGAGATGGCCTCAAGTACCTCAGACAATGTCTGGCTGGCAAATGATGCTCAAAAAATGTTGGTTTCTTTCTTCATCTTATATTTGCAAATGTTTACAATAATAACACAAAAATAGAAGCACCATAGCCCATTTTCTCAGAAGAAAGCTCTACAATGTTGAAGGGGCACTCAATCTGTAGACTGTATAGCAGTTGTTGAGACAGAAACCATGTTTGTTAACATTTGTTCACTGAGTAGAGCATCCAACTCTTTTATTTTTTATACTCACATTTTTGGTGCTTCCTGGTCTTTGATACACCTCTTGCTGTAGATTTCAAGTTGGATTTTATATTGAAGAGCTTTGGCGAGGCAAATAGCAATGGTTAGTTCCATGTCATTGATTTGACACCCTGATTTGATATAGCTGNTAACACAAAAATAGAAGCACCATAGCCCATTTTCTCAGAAGAAAGCTCTACAATGTTGAAGAGGCACTCAATCTGTAGACTGTATAGCAGTTGTTGAGACAGAAACCATGTTTGTTAACATTTGTTCACTGAGTAGAGCATTCAACTCTTTTATTTTTTATACTCTCATTTTTGGTGCTTCCTGGGTTTGATACACCTCTGGCTGTAGATTTCAAGTTGGATTTTATATTGAAGAGCTTTGGTGAGGCAAATAGCAATGGTTAGTTCCATGTCATTGATTTGACACCCTGATTTGATATAGCTGCTCCAGGATCTCTGATAAAACTCTGCATATCTATTGGCACTAAAAATGAGGCAATCAACTTTATTAATGCCAAAGTCAAACAATTATCTAATAATTAAAGAGAATAATGACATATCATTAAGATCTTTAAAAAAAATTTAAGGGATAGCTTTGGAATTGATTGAAAATAAATATATCTAAGAAATTCTTCATGCCTTGAAGAAAAATATATTTGATACTCTTCATGTGCTTTCTCTAGAAATAAGTGAAAAAATAATTTCATAAGACTAATTTACCAGAAGTGTTAACATCCAGCATCATTAAATCATGTGTGAGGCGAGGAGGGCAGAGATAGGGCAAATAGATGGATTTTCCTACCTACAATTATCAGACACGATTAAAATAACTTGAACATAACATCTCCAGCCAGGGACAGCGTTATTGCAAATGTTGCATATCTCAAGCAAATTAAATATATTTTATACAAGATAACATACTTCAAATGTATTCAATAGCTTCAATATTGATGCCAATTACTTCCTAAAGAAAACAAAAAACTCAAATATTTATGTAATGATATGCCATCAACATGTAACTTTCCTGTACCAAATATGTACTCTTTTTCATCATCAACAATAATTATTTAGAATTTAGTCTTGTTCTAGCTGCCATTTAATTTGCCAGCAGAATTTTCCTGGAAAGGTGTTAGAGATCAAGAATATTTTTCAGTACTAATAATGAAGAAAAAGGACATTATTAAGAAAGAACAGGGAAACGGCAGTAATAATCAATTTTAGTATAGTTTTAGAATATAAAAATAAAATTAAAGAAATGATTAAGTGGATTCATGCTATTCATTGTAACAAAATGTGTGGCTAAGAAGTATGATGTAAGAAGTTTTTTTTTTTTTTTTTGTAATTTTTCTACTCACTTGCAACATCCTCTAGTTACTGTAAAATGCTTCTAGGAAATGAAGGTATTATGCAGAATTTAGATATATGTCTATAATTTCATATCTTATTGTAAAGTAGAGTTTGCCAATAATCAATATAGTAAAATATATTCTTGAAGTAATCTGACTAAATCAAAATGAGTACCCCAGAGTTCAAAAGATATTCATAACAGTTGTCTGTATGTTTCTTGATTCTGGTACAAGCTGGTGAGAAATGTGGCCTGGTCTACATTTGATATATTTTTTGAAATTAATTTTTAATATATTGTGCACATATTGGTATAATGTTACAAAGAATAGTGTTATTTCACAATAGCAAACATCTCAGTAAGTTATAAATGAATGTGTAGAAATTAGAAGAGAGTGGTGAAGTAATTGTTTTGGCAACCTGGGTGTTAGGAAAAGACATCTGAGCAATTGTTGTAATTCTCTATCTTTCCAGTCCACACAGAAATGGTAATAAGACACAGGGAAGAAAAAGAAAAAATATTTTCATTGTCTAGCATGAATTTTTGCATGTTCCATGAAATACAAATACAGAAAACTGGCTTTCATAAGCAACATAATCTAGCTTGCTCATAATTATGAAAAGCTATTCTGATCATTAAAATTATGTTTAATCTAAAAATGATTTCCATTTTGAGAAGTTTTAAAATTCCTTGAGCTATCAAGATATATCTATACCTAATGATAGCACAAATTATATGAGATACAGAGGTCAATTTTGCTTGAACGAATATAAAAAAGGAGATTTGATGTTTTATTTTCTGTCTTTGCAGCCCATTCTTTCTTTTTATAATGGTACTCACATCAACTACAAAAATATAAATTTCAATAGGCCTTTTAATTTAAAAATAAGTTATGTGGTTCTACACTATTAGTCCCTGATTTGAAAGCATAAGTTTCGGGAAGAAAATAAGTCTGGTTTTTCACTTAACACAGTATTTTCTTCTTTAAAAGTATTCAAGTCTCATATCTTTTTGGACATGTTTCATTTATATATCTTCCAGTTTGCTGGTACCAATTCTGAAATACCTAAGACAGAAGTTTTAAATTTCTCATTTTGATTATTCAATTTTTTAAATTAATGTCCATGCCCCTTTTTAACACCAAAAACTTATTACTTAGTTAATTCTTTAATGCAGGTTCGAAATATATAACACAAGGCTAAGCTTTCTTTGGACAGATAATACCTCTTTTCTGATTGATTAAAAGGAAGGAATATAACATATTAAGTAAAATGTTAATTGAAATATAAATGTTTAGATTACTAGATAACATCATAAAAATTTTCACATGTGAAATTGAAACTATTTTAGTTCACATATTTTACCGATTACAGAATTTATAATGCACCCTGTAAAGAATAAAAATATTATCTTCCTAGAAAACCAAATATGTCATTGAAAATTTCATGTAATATGCTACTTGTGAAGAGGTAAAATCACCTGACATTGTTAAACATTGGCAAAGACAGAAATAACAGCTTGTGCTAATGCAAATTTCCCAGAAGTTTGTTGATATAGATGAACATGGACAGATGGTTTTCAGTAAGCAGTATCACCATTGGTTTCCTATTTAACAAAAATGAAGGACTTCGTATTTATAATGGCATACTAGAAATCACAAGAATTATGATGTTCAATTGTCTTCCGTCATTTTTCTCTATCAAGTAGAGAAGCTTCTAGTAGAGTGACTATTGGGTACTTACATACACACTGCAATATGAAACTTGCTCATTCTGATCATGTAATCTTGCCCATAATCACTGTCCAGTATAGTCTTTCTTTCACCCTTAGAGTGAAGAGTGGTTGTCCTTGATTTTTAAAAGTCATAAGTCTGCATCCTTATTGGGAGATGGCGACAGAGGAGGGAGCTGTGTTATTTGAAGTCTCTGTGTGCAAAGTAGGTAAAACTAGTATATGCTAGTGTTTTACTTAGCGTTATCTGGGTGATCACAAAATCAACAAAGGCTATTTAGGGAGAAGTGTTTGGTGGGAACAGATATCAGTAATGCTGTCAGAACACATTTCCAGATAGCAAAAGGAGAAGGAAGTATAAAGAGCTATGGTGGAAACCCAGGAGGTTAGACCTAAAAGAGAGAAGAGGGAGCAGTGGAACAGTAATATGTACACAGTGATAGTTCTGAGAACAGCTGTTTTACACTCATCTGGCTTTTAAGTATTTCCTTGCATGAAAACACCAGATAATAGTCAGTAGCAATTATAATACAAAAGACTTAGCAGAAAAAAAACAAATATTTTTTGTATAACAATATTTTTAACAAATATTAACAATTTTTAACAAATATTAACAATATTTCCATCTTAAGGTAGAAGTATCCAGACCCTGATCGAGTCCGCAATCACAATTCACAAACACTCATCACTATTCACAAACATTCAGGAGAATGATAATCCTAGCTTGTACTTCACAATAACTAAATAAAAATGCCTTTTCCTGATCGAGTCCGCAATCACAATTCACAAACACTCATCACTATTCACGAACATTCAGGAGAATGATAATCCTAGCTTGTACTTCACAATAACTAAATAAAAATGCCTTTTCTGCAATTTGGCTGGGTCAGCTCCAAGGAAAACTACTATTGCAAAACAAACAACAACAACAAAAATACTGATACAAATTTAAATGCATTTTATTGCATTGATATATTCTCAAAGATAATTAACATGCAAAGCAAACTCTTAACTGTTGTTTAGACAATAATATAGGTGCATTTAGGTGATACTCTTTCTCCTAATCATGAAAAAATCAATGGCTCTTTAACCCAAAGATGTGTGAGAAAGATCTTCAGTATGTGATTCCATTTCCTTTATAATGACTTTACTCAAGATGGGAGTACATTGCTGAGTGTAACTAAAATTGTATTACATCACATCTTACTTAAGAAGATTCAAGAGTCCTTAAATTTTCAAAATATAAATAAAATCTAACTCAATATTGAAATTCTGATCTTCAACAGAAGATGTTTTTACATTGTATTAAAAGGATTGAAATACTTCAATTACGTAACTTTAAGTCGGTTATGGTTACCTATTTTTCTGAACCAAGAAACCAGTAACAAAAACATCTCTGAGCATAACATCCCTACAAGATCGCTTTAAATATGACTTACTTGAAATCACTTAAATCTTGTTCTTGCTACCAACTGATGTGAAATTTGAAATTTGAACCATATCCTCATTTTGCAAGTAATGAATTACCTGTATTGTAGTAGTTAGTTAGCTTTTAGATTGCTCCACAAATCATTTCCCCACACTTTATTTATTTTTTTCTTTTTTCTCTGAAATCCAAATTAATCATAGATGGCTATATCTTTTATGGGAGTAGAAGAACCAATTATCCTGGTTCCTTTTGCAATATTAGAAGATAATTTTTTAAATAATTGATCCAAATTGTGTTCATATTGAATGTCTTACCCACACCTTGAACATAAAAACTTACATATTTTTTTGCTTTCTACAAACTGACTTTGAGTTGCATTCATACTGTATTCTATTTATGAACAAAAATAATAAAAAAATTTATATATAACCCAAAATCTATGGAGGAGTAAAACATAATCCTCACTCCTTCTTAGAAAAATTTTAATACCAAGAACAATGAGAACAATACATATCTAGCATTAACAAGCTGTATTCACATCCTGATTATATTTCTGATAATAAGGATAATTTTGGCATTTTTTCAAAGAGGAGGGTATCTGTCAGTTTTTACATATGGTCATAAGTACATTAAAAGTCCTTACACCAACAGGTAGACACCATTCATTTCCCCAGAAGTCAGATAGGCTGTGATTCCTTCAACCAATAGAGTATGGTTGAAGCAATTCTTTGTGACTTCTGAGACTAAGACATAAAAGGCCTTACATCTACTTCCTTATTCACTGAAACCCTCACTCTTAGAACCTTAAGCTGACATGAAGGAAGCCCAGCTACCTTTCTGCTTACATGTGAGGAAGCTCAAGCTATGTGAAGAGGCCACATTCAGACACTGTGGTCAACAGTTTATTTTGACCTGAGCCTTTGAGTCATGCCAGCCCACGTGCCAAATATGTATGTGAAGAAGTTTCCAGATGATTGTATTTCCTAACATTTAACTCATCCCTAGCCATTCAGGACTTCTCAGAGGCCCCAGATACTGCAGACCACAGAAATGTCACCCCACTCTGCATTTTCAAACCCTTGAGCTCCCAAATTTGTGAGGATAATAAGATGGTTGTTGTTTACTGCCACTAAGGATGAACAGTTTGTTATGCAACAATAGATAGCAGAAACAATAGCAAATGCAAATCTTTTCTTCCCCCACACTTTGGCAGACCTGTCATAAAGGGGAAGAAGAGAAAATGTGGTACTGCACAAATCTGAGTCTGGTGATTTAATAGCTATGCACTTTGACAATTGGTACAAAAATTATGGATGATATTCTCAAATTGTGGGCTTTTATGGAAGATTAAATTAAACAACATAATTAAAGTATATGATACAAATATGCACTTAAAAAAACTGTAAAGATTTTTTTAAAATATCCTGTTATTATTAAAGAGTTTCTACTCTGCCTTATTATAGAGGTAACATTTTTTTAAATGGACACATAATTGATTATACACATTTGTGGGGTACAGAGTTGAATATTAATACCTGTGTACAGTATGTAATGATCAAATTGGGATAATTAGTCTATTCATCATTAGAAAACATGATCATGAGGTAACATATTGCCATGAAAGACTTTCAAACTATATAAAAGAGAAAGAAATAATTTCTATTTTGAAAATCACAAAAGATTTCATTGCTCAAGACAGATTGGTAATGTACTATATAGATATAATAAAAATACAATTCAGTTTAACAAATACATAGCTGTATAATATGAAGACACAAAGTCTGGGATACAAGGGTGAATAAAAGAGCTGCTTTTCCAGTCCTCATGGAATTTTGAGTCTAGCAGATAAATGGAAATACAAACAATTTTTTATCATGGTGAGTGTTAAATAAAAATAAGTCCAAACTGCTAGGGGAATATATAGCAGCAAAATTTACCCTAGTCTGAGATTATGGAAGTCTTCCTTTAGCTGATTTGAAAGAACAGACAATTAGCTAGTAAGTATTGAAGAAGTGTTTGAGGGAGCAGGAACAACATGGGTAAAACTTGTGAGGTGAAATAATACAGAATATCTTAGAGAAATGGAGAGAGAACTAGTGTATTTAAGTTATAGAGACCGATAAGAGAGCGTGACTGGAGATGGAGGTCACGGTTACGTAATAGAGAGCCTTCAATATAATAATAAGGATTTGGGAATTTCTCTTAAAGACAATGGAACATTACTGAAAGGTGTTAAACAAGAAAATCTTGAGGATTATCATACTTTTTTTTCTTTTGATGCTCGTGATGTTCCCTCATTCAAAAAACATTTGGGCATTATCCTTCTACAATTATACAATGGACATATAAGAATTTTGGTTTCATGATTTGTATTCCCATTCCCCAGTTAAGAGCTCAAAAATATAAAGCCTTCTTATCACACACAATTCAGCTGGCCACACTATTTAAATTTATCACCATGTTGTTTCATAACAAAAAAACAAAATTATCCTAAGAAATGAGCCTATATTCTAAATTGTATCCCAAGTATAACAGGGAATTTCATAAGAATATTATATTCAAAGAAATCTGTGTCACTTTTGAAAAACTAGTATGTAACTTTATATGACAACTAGTTCAAAGAAGAAAACATTCATTTAAATACATATGTTATGATACAATCTCTCATGTTATTTTTTGTCATAATATCAAATGTCTGTACATCTGCCTAGCATTTAACTATCCATGCTTGTAGTTTGAAGCTTCTTAGTCTTGCTTACTGTGCTAGTAAATATTTGTTTATAAGGCCTTGGTACTATTGTAGACTTGAATTTACATAAATCTTATCTCCAGTACACTCAATATAATAAATATCCATTCTATATCCAGGATCCAGACATTCTACCTGCCTCTTTCTGGAACCATCCCTAGAAGTTATTTATACCACTGGGACACTTTTAACATGAATACAATATTGCAGGGAAAAAAAAGAAAGAAAAAGCAAAAACAAATATGCCTACTTTCACCTCACTCTCCTGCCTCTCTTTCCTATCTTGTTGAATTCAACTTGCTGGTTCCCTTTTCATAAGAGTTGATTAGCCAATGCTTGGAGCTAGAGTATGTCACTACTTTATTTATTTATTTATTTTTTTAAATTTTATTTTGTCGATATACAATGTGGTTGATTATTACATACGTAGTGCAAGCTCCTCCGCTGGGTTCTTTCCTCTTATCCTCTTTTTAAACTTATTCTAATGTTAACTTTTCTTTTTGGAATAATTTCTACCAAAATCCATCAGAATTAGTGCAGAATCTGTGGTTAGACATAAGCATATTGGCCACATGCATTAAATGAAAGCTAGGTATACTATTCAACATGTATAAATATTGGTAGACAGCATAGCGTCCAAGAAAACAGTCTTACAAGGTAATTAAGATACTTAATGTTTGATATGTGAGAACTTGTTTTGAAAATGAAATACTGCACCCACATACAAAATTAAAATTTTCCAGAATATTTTGAAAATGTTTTCTCAAAGAAATGTAACTTACTATTGTCACAAAAGTTGGATGTCAGAAGCAATTTAATTATTTCATATGTTTAGTCATAGAGTTATATCTTTTCCTTAGAAGGTAGGAATTAAGGATTTAAATCTGGATTTAAATCTAAAAAAAAATTGTCAAGTTGGTACTGTGGGGTTTTACATCTAACTAAGAATGTTTACATTTTTTATAAAGCTATTTTATTTTTAGGGTTTGCTTTATAGCCGATTAGTTTTGCTGTGTTGTGGGTCTTATATTTAATAATGAGGAAAAGTGTTTTTCATATGTTAAGGTTTTAGAAGAGACTAAGGAGCACTTCAGAATTTTGTTAAAAAATGTATTAAAGTAATTTTGCACTTTGTGAAGAACTAAGATTTGTCAATAGCTACATAAATAATGAAATAAATAATGAAATTAATAGTATAAAATATGAATGTGCAAATAAAGGGGCAAATCGTTGGCAGTTATTTGTTTGAACATGAAAGTAAAATGATAAGAGTTGGGGAAAACCAAAAAGTCATGTGCTTTTATCTGTTTAAGGAGATTGATTATCTAATCTATTTATTTTCAAAGCTTTATGTGCACTCAAAATATCATGTTTTTTTCTGAACTAAAATATACTTTTCATAAAATGAATATGAAGGCTTCATGTTGATCTTCATACTGTTTATTGTTCAGCAACTGGGGTAACCTTTCAAACAGAACAGTACAGAACAGAGAAATTATTCGACTATCTAGAAGAGTTCTCTCAGAGAAGAAAATAGATTGAGAAACCAATTTGTTGTGGAGGGTGAGGCTCTGAGGGCATTACTTGGAAGCAAGAAGCAAAAAAATACATATATATAGAGAAAATACTACATTTTTTAGCACAGGAAATAAATGCAGGCATTTCACTTCTGGAATGGCAATGTAAGGAGCTCCCATGGCTCTGCTTTAAAAATAAAATGGCTAAAAATTATAAAACAATCAACCATCTAAGTTGCTTGAAACGGTCATAATGGCATCTAGAAAATGCCTGTTCCTGAGGTTAAGCAAGTGTGGCCAAGAAGTAGAAGCCCATTTCTTCCTACCTGTCCTAACTCATAGGATGGAGGCTTTAACTTGGGTGCAGCACACTGAGAACACTAAGCCCTGATTGCCTTCATTTTGACATGTCTGTAAGGCAAAGTTCCCATACCAGCAGAAGCAAACTGAGAATACCAATGGTATCCATCCCTCTCCCCATTCCCAGTGCCCATATTCTAAAGCAGGGGTTTCACTCGGAAATGAGTATGTTACTCTCTCCTCCCCAGGCACCAGAGCCAAGGCTCAGAGGTTTTACCTAAAAGGAGAGACAGACCATAAACACAGAGCTTCAAAACTCTTCCCAAAGGAAGAATTTGGAAAAGCTCAAGTATAAAAGTACTTTCCAAAACAATGGAATGGTAAAAAGCAAACAAGAGAACTAGTACTTCCTTAGACATACAAGCTGAACCTCAGAGCAACTAGTTTACCAGAGAAAACCAAGGAAAGAGACAGTTAAGAAAAGCCCTCCTGGTGTCAGAACAAATTTCAAATACTGATGTCAATAAATATGCTTGCACTGAAATCCAAATTTAATTGGGTCAGTTTGTGAAGAAATTTATGCCCTAGGACATTATTGAAACAATACAGCAATCAGTTCACCATTAACAGAACTTATCACTAGGTGTAGTCAGAGAAAGAGAATGTTGGAATTCATGCTGAAACTACTGTCACCTAAGGTGTCTGGGCACATGTCTAAACTGAACTCGTGGGGATCAATATCAGAGACGTCACACTCCAGGGGAAATAGACCAGTAAAATAACTCAACCGGTCAATAAACAAATAAGCAAGCAAACAGTGATAACAAGCTCCAGAGGAGCACAGAGGAGACTAGACTCAAAATTGTTGTAATATCTTATTTAAAAACAATGACAATAGAAACTTTCTATAAGAGTCACTAGATGTTTGATTGAGCAAACATTTTAAAGTGGCTCTAATAATTATGTACAAAAACTAAAGAAAACCATTTTTAAAGGAAAGACAAGTGTAGTGAAAAAGTCTCATTAAATAGAAAATATCAATAAAGAGATAGAAATTATAAAAAATAACCAAATGGAAATTTTACAGCTGAAAAGTACAATAAGTGAAAAGAAAAATTTACAATAGATTTGAATTGCCACAAGAAAAAAAAAATTGCAAACTTGAAGATAATTGCTAGAGGTTATGTAATTTGAAGGACAATGATAGGAGAGAATGGTAAAATAAACTGGAACACGGAGAAATGTAGGATAATAGCATTTAGCATATCAAATACACGTAATAGGGATGCCAGGAAGAAAGGAGTACACAAAATATTTAAGAAAATTATGGCTGGAAATTTCCACAGTTTGGTGAAAACATTAAACTGTGTTTCCAAATACCACTGTGGGCTCTAGTGGGATAAAAGCAAAGTGACTTACAAACAGGCACATCATACTAAAAAATTATTGAAAGCAAAAGGCAAGGAGGAAATTTTGAAAGCAGCCAGAAAAAAATCCTCTAGTTACAAACAATGGAAACACAATAAGATTAGCAGCGGAGTTCTCACGAGAAACCATGGTGACCAGAAGCCAGTGTGATAACATACTCAAAGTGCTCAAAGAAAAAAAAATGTCAACCAAGAAGTATCCAGCAAAACCATCTTTCAAAAACAAAGATGAAATAAAGATGTTATAGGTAAATAAAAAGTTAGAGAATCTGTTTCTAGCAGACTATCTTACAAGAAATAATTAAGGAATTTCTTTAGGCTGAAAGCAAGTGACTGAAAGTAATTAGAATTCACACACACTGAGATAAAGAAAAAGCACTGGTAAAGATAATTGTGTTTATATAAAAGATAGCATAAATGCATATTTCTTCTCCTTTCTTCTTTTAACTGATTTTTAAAACAATTGTATAAAGCAGTATGTACATAATTGTATTGTTGGAGCTACAGCATATAGAAAGGTAATATACAAAGGTAATTCAAAAAGTTCATGGGAAGATTCATCTTATTTTTTAATTCCACTTATTCATGAACTTTTTGAATGTGAATAAGACATTGAAAATATAACTATATGTTCTCAAAGTCCATTTAAATATTTTCGAAACACTCTAAAATATTCAGGTTAGGTTTTAAATTAATAAAACTTTTAATCTCATTAATTTCAAATGAGGTGGGACTATAAGTTAGTTAAGAAAGGAATAATGAAATGAATGAAAGCAGAATATAAGCCTGGGAGGAAGAAAGGCAGAAATTGATGAATAAATGTAAGGAAGGAGAAAGGAGCAGACAGAAAAAATCATGAAAGCAATAAATTGAACTAATGTGAAAATACATCTGCTCTTTCTTTCAGTGAGCAAGCCCTTTAATATGACTAATTAGTATGGAATGCTGCAGGCTATTGCCTAACTGTTGATTCAATAAGGCAGTTGATTGTATTTTTTCAAAAGTTAGAATCTCCAGGATCAAAAGAAGTTTTAAAAGCAAAGGATTCATTTTCTTGCCCTTAGGCAGAAATATTTCAGCCACTCAGAAACAGGAAAATTTCTCTCATTTTTTAAAATGTTCACAGAAGCAAGGAATGCAATTTCCTCTATAAACATATGTTAGGCTCACAAAAACACTTTTGCGGAAGTGCAACTTCTACTCAGACAAATAATTTATTAAGTGATATTAAAATTATAGAAGTTGCCTGGCTTGGAGATATCTATATGCTTCTGAATGGATCTTGAAAGGGAGAATAAGGAGGAGACTGGAGATGGTAGTTAAAGACTATTCTTTTACTTGGAGATGGTAGTTAAAGACTATTCTTTGAGTGTAAACTGTTCAACAGAGAAAAATAGTATAATAAATGAAGTAATTATATGATGAATTATTTCCTGTATGAAGGGCAATATGGATTTCAAAGAGAATAAATGTAGTGGTTATTTCCTTGACTGAGTCCAAGCAAAACAACTGCTACCTAACGGGATAATAATAAAAAGTATCCAGGTATGTTTTTTAAAAATACATGTTTTACAAATTCTTAATTCTTACCTACATTTCAAAATCTAGTATTTAATAAGATCCTTGCATCACTTATGTATACAAATGCATGTATCTACTGTTTGAGTGACCAAATAACCTTAGTTATAATTATAACCGTAGTTATAATTTAGGTAACTGGTATGATGGTACATCTAGATCTACTTTGATGTTGACATGTGGTCGTTATCACTTTACAGTTAGAGAAAAGGGGGAGAAAAGAATAGGGAAATAATAGCAATACTTTCTCTTCTGTACCAAGTTCAAAATTCTAATTCCATTGTAAGAAGGCTTTATCCACTGTAATTAATAACAAATTAAAACTCTGCTTCACTATTAGAAACAAACAAATCTTTAAAATATATTTTTGCTTTACCTTTTAGACTGTCAACCTTATCATTTCTTTGTTTTCATCACATTTTTTTATCCATTCTTCTGTTATAAACACTTAGGTGGATTTCACGTCATGGCTATGTGAATAGTGCTGCAATAAACATAAGAGTGTAGATATTTTCATTTCCTTTGGATATATATTCACTAGTGAGATTGCTGAATCATATGGTAGTTCTATTTTTAATATTTTGAGGAACCTGCATCCTGTTTTCTATAGTGGCTATACCATTTTACACTCCCACCCATACTATGCAAGGGTTCCCTTTTCTTCACTTCCTTGCCAACTCTTATCTTTTGTCTTTTTGATAACAGCCATTCTAATAGGTGTGAGGTGACATTTCATTGTGGTTTTGATTTGTGTTCCCTAATGATTAATGATAGTGAGAATTTTTTCATATGCTTGTTGATCTTTTGTATGTCTTCTTTTGAAAAATGTCTATTCATGTCCTTTACCCATTTTTTAATCAGGTTACTTGTTTTCTTGTTATTGAGTTGTTTGAGTTACTTATAAATTCTTTATATGTTTTGGATATTAACCCTTTATTGGATGAATAGATTTCAAATATTTTCTCCCATTCTGTAGGATGTCTCTTTACTCTGTTGACTTTTTTTTTTTTTCCTTTTTCTGTAGTTTGATGCAATCCAGCTATTTTTAACATTACCCTTTCTATGAATAAAGACCTTAATTAAATGACAGCCTGATTTTCGACTTCTTTCACATTATAACATTTTGAGCAAATTAGTATTTTTTTCCTGTGACATTTAATTGCTTGAAGTGAAACAGTTATTTTGTCCATTCCATTAAGTCTTTTAGTTTAAACTATAGCTCTAAAATTCAAAAGATGCTCTTACATGGATACTTATTGATTAAATAATATGAGTATAATTCCTTAAAAGTACTTCTTTTTTGACTAAATAATTTATAAAGTGAATTTCTAGGACCCCAATTCATACTGGACTGTATCTAACTCAAAGGCAACTACTATTTAGAGCTTTAGTATTATAAAACCATACTTACCTGTATAATTTCGCGCCATAGTGCAAGTCTTTCCTTACCCATTTTTATTTCAACAAAAATGATAGGCTGTTGCCAAGAAATTTATTCACAACTGACTCCAATGCTTTGTAAAATCAGATAGATTCTCATTCATATTCATCATCATCTGACATACAATTCTAATTTTAGAAATGTATTTAACATTATATAGGAATTGTGTGTTTACCTGGTTGAAAATAATTCCAGATTTTATTAAGAAAAACATATTTTTCTAACAGTATTTAAGATGTTAGAAATGTTGCAATTTTTCATTTTTTCTGAAAAAATTCTAAATTCTTTGCATTCTTCTGGGACAATCAATAATACATGCCAGGGATTTGCTTGACACTTTTTTATAAGTAGGATATTTTTATATGTGTAGATTTACCTGACACTCTTTATAAGAAGCACCTGCCTACTTTATATAAGCCTTTAACTAAGATCATCAGGACCTTAAATTTTTTGTAAGTCTACTCTTGTCCAATTTTTGGTTGCCTTTGTAGTATTTTAAATAAGTTATCTCTGAAACTGATCCTACATATCCATTTACTGTTTTAGCTCAGAGATAATATTAAATATTCAAGGAAAATTTACAATTATGTCCAACCATCCATCTTACCTAGGACATGATTTATCCCCAGGAGGTAAGACTCTTATTCCTTTCATTCACTCCTTTCAATACTTTCCCAGGCTGGTCACCAATCTCACTCAAATGCATTTATTCATCATTGTAATAATAGTCATAATGTAATATAAGAGGGGAAATAAAATATATAAAGATTTATTATCTGTAGAAAGTATGATCAGAAACAAAAGAATCAACCAACAAATTCTTAGGCTTTTAAAAAATATTCAGAAAATCAGGGTAACTGGATATTTTTTTTAATAAGTAATCTTGAATACCTATGGTAAACTAAAACTCATGTTAAAAGTGGACTGGATCATTATTATTATTTGTAATGTTTTAATTTTTCTAAATTAATTTACATAATATATGGGTTTGTTTTGTTTTTTTTTACATTCAAAGATGTTGTTGGGGAGAAGAGAAAGGGGCAGGTGGGAGGTAGATAGAGAAATGGAAGTGGAGGTAGGGGGGTGGGACTGGCCCACAGCCAGCTCCTTTGCTGGCCTGGTTGCAGAGGCTGGGGGAGTGTGGCTGAGGCCTTCGGATCCCCCGACCCAGCTTGTGGGGCCATGGAGCTTCTAGCAGTGGGTCAGTTGTCACTGGGCTGGATGTAGATGTTGGAAGGGTTATGGCTGAGGCCCTCAGCACCTACCCCCTGACCTGGCTCAGATACCTGGAGGACTTCTTTTAGCAGGTTGGTCATTGCTGGGATGGATGCAGATGTTGGGAGGTGATGGCATAGCTGAGGAACTTGCCCCCCCCCACATCCCAGCTCAGGAGCACAGAAAGCTTCTGTGGAGGCTCAGTTACTGCTGGGCCAGATGTCATCATTGGAGAGGCATAACTGAGGCCCTAGATTCCCCCTCTGTGGTTAGGGATATTGGGGGGCTTCTGGAGACAGTTTGGTAGTCACTGGGCCAGATGCAGATATTAGGGGGCATGTTTGAGGCCCTCGTACCAACCCACACTGGCTCAGGAGCCCAGGGGCTTCTGATGGCAGCTCAGTCATCACTGGGCTGGATGCAGAAATTGGGGGGCATGACTGAGGCCCTACGCTCCCCTCACCCTGGCTTGGGAGTCTGGGGGGCTTCTGGCTCTTTTAGATTTTATAGGTGTTCTTTGGTGATGTTAGACATTTACTAGTTAATATCAGAACTTTGTCTATGATCTGTGGGTGTCTGTGTTTTCTTTCATTTATGTGTTAGGTTACTAGCTACCGCCACCACTTAAACTCTGCACTGGAACTAATTTGTTGTCCTTTGCTTACTTCTAAAATGAGGGAACTTCCTGTGGGGACCATCAGTTGAGCCCTACAGTTGAGCTAAATTGCTGCTTTGTTACTGATTTCCTGAGGAAGGCTTTGTGTGCAGTTCAGGTTTTAATTATCGATCTTTTAAGTACTTCAGGGTCTTGTGAAATCTGATACACCTGGGTTGTGGGGAAACTCTGGTCTGGGCCTGAGTCTTTTCAGTGAACTTCATCCCCTGCAGATCTGTATTCCTGACCAGTCTCCATTGAGTGGGCCTGTGCTGATTGGAGGGTAGATCAGGTGTCCATGCTGTGCCCAGTGTTCACCTGGTGGGCCCATCTCTTCAATTTCCCACATTCCAAACACTTCCCATGGGGTATGCTGTGTGTTGGACCCTTGCGATGACTCAACCAGCCTCTGAGTGGCTCCTATTTTTCAGTTGTCTGTGGTTCCTCACTGCTATGTGGATCCACAGGAACCCTGTCAATGTTCTTGCTGGCCTGGGGTTCACCAAGGCTTCCTCTCCCATGAAGTCTCCAAGCAATTTCACAAAAAGGGCACAGCTGTGGTTTTTGCCATCTTTTGCTCTGTGTGCTCATGAGGGTCAGCCTTGAAGTGGCCAGGGCTCAAAATGGTCGGAGTGGTTCCTTCTTTCTCCCATCTCAGCTTCTCCTGCCTTCATGAACTCTGTAGGTCTCTCCTCCTCTTCCCTGATCTCTAGATGCCCTAGCTTGGAAGTCGTTGCTTTTTTAGATCTTTTTCAGTTTTTTTAGATTTTTAGGGTTTTTTTACTTTTTGGTTTTTTTTTTAATTGTCAACTGGTTGATTGTGGGAGAGAGTGATGCTGGCGACTGTCTATTCCACCATCTTGATTCTCCACCATGTGGACTGGATTATTCTTGATATCTGTTTCACTAGTGGGCTAACTTTTATTTTTCCACATTTTGTAGTCCTGTATAAAAAGAAAAAAAATGCTTGGCATAATTTTTAACTTCACTTTAAGACAAAGGACAGTGTAATCAAAATGGTAAATTACAGCTTGCACTTGAATGCTGATCTTCAGGTACTCTACCACCTTCAATGGAGTGATTCCCTCACTGCCTTCATCCTCCACCATCCTCCATCCCCTGTCAAGTCTTCTCTTCCTTCTTTACCAGGCACACTGAAACTTGTTACATCCCATTTTATTCACATATTGTATTTATTTAGTTTCAAAATTTGACAACTTTTAGAAAGTTATTTAGATTTTTTAATTGATATTTTTTCTATATGTGAATACCATTCTTTGGTATTTTTGGCTGGGAGTAAATGCATAAAAAAATTTGTCCACTGAAATTAATAATGTTTCTCACTTAAAGGTTTTTAATTTAGCACAGTTTTCAGAAGAAAAAAAATAAAATGTTAAGTGAGAGATTTTTATGTTTAACACATTACTACTGTTGTTTTGCTCAGTTGATATACTTTTAAATTTACCTACATAGTTATGTCTCATTCTTTCCAACAATGAATTCTCTCAGTCTGTGTGAAAATGTATTTACTAAGTCACTATGCTCAAAATATTTTCATTGGGTATATAATTATAGATTAATGATTATTTTCTTTCAGCAGTTGGAATATATTATTCCATTGTCCATGGTTTTCATTATTTCTATCGAGATGTCAAACTTAAATCTTGTTGCTCCTTTTGTGTTTACATAGATTCTTTCCCTCCTTCCTTCCTTCCTTCCTTCCTTCCTTCCTTCCTTCCTTCCTTCCTTCCTTTTTTTCCCTCCCTTTCTTTTCCTCCTCCTCTTCCTCTTTCTTTTTGTTTTAACGCTACTACTACTACTAATATTTCTGGCTGCTTTTAAATTTTTCTGTTTGGCTTTGTCTTTTAGTGGTCTTACTATAAGCCTAGATACAGTTTTCTTTTTATTTATCTTCTTTGGGGTTCACAGAACATCCTGTATCTGTGTTATTGTCTTTCAACAGTTTTTGAAAATTCTTGAAAATAATGGATCCCCTCAAATAACGTTTGATCCCTTTTAGTATCTTTTTTCACTCTGAGTCTCCAATCACATGTATGTTTGACCTTTTTCTTGGGTACCACTAATGTTTAACACACTTTCATAAATTTTTCATTCCTATATCCCCTCTGTGCTTCAGTTTACACAATTGATATTGATTGCTATTTTCATATGTTTTAGTCTATTTCTCTCTTCAGTGGTGTCTAATTTATGGTGAGATTGATTTATTGGATTACTAATTTCAGATACTTGATCAGTTCTAATATGCATATCTGATTCATTATTAAAAATTCAAATTTTATGCCAAAAAATCTTTATTTTTCAACCGTTTTCTTCTTTTTGTCTATTTTCTTGATTATATTAACTATAGATATTTAAAATCCTTGTCATCAATTTCTAATATCTGAATAATTTTTGGAACTATTATTCTTTTGGGGTTGATTTTGTCATGGTTTTTGGTCATGTGGATATATGTCTTGGCATTTCCTGTTTTGCATGTTTTTATTAACTGTATTAAATTTATATTAAAAATATAAAGTCCCCAAATGATGTTATATTCTTCCTGAGAGAATATAATTTTCCCTCCCTTACACTTGATAGAGTGGTGGCTGATAACTTTAATCCAGCCAGGGACTGTGCTGGCTCTCAGCTTGGTTGCAACATTGGTAATGCTTATGCTTCCTCTGGGTTTCTACTAGCTCTTAAGTGTTTTCAAATAAGAGACCTGAGTGTTCTTTATAGTCCCTCTAGCTTTTGTTAAACTAAAAATAACTCTGCTCTGCTTTCAGTGTCTTTTCACGTAGGATTTTAGCTTCGTGATCACATTGTGGAGTCCCAAACTTCCACAGATCCTAGGGAAAAAAACAGACTACAGACTGTCCCACCCCATGTGATTCTGAAAAGCTCTGTTGATTTTTCTGTCTCCAGCTGCTGCGTCTTGGTTTCTCTGACTCCCGTCCTTGCGTGTTATCCAGAACACCCCCAGGGCAATGTCAGCTGCTGAGTACAGATTATCTCCCCATGGTTAACACTTTTTTGTAGTTCTAGCTAATTTCTTCTCTTTCTGTTCTTAAAAAGATAATTTCTCTAATTTATCTGGCTTTTCTAATAGACTTCAGTGTAACTGCTAGCTGCTGAAGCATGTATAACCTACTCAGAAGCAAAACTGTGATTATTTATTGAATTAACAGACATTTCTAGAGCAACCATGTGAAAGAAGTTATATTGAAAATTTTATATATATAGAGAGAGAGAATTAGTTTCTAATGACAAAACTTTATGTATGGTACGGTCACATTATTCAGTTAGTGGAAAGGGAGCATAGAATTGTTAAAGGCTCCTTTGCTATCAGGCAACTATATTAGAGAATTTATCTTACTTGTAACTTTATGATAGACAAGCTATTATATTAATTCATTAACTTTTACAGTCTGGTATCAAAAATATTTTCTGTAACATTGAAACAAACAAAAAAAATGATTGAGTGCTCGCTTAATGGGGCTAGACAGAAAAAGAATGTCTTACATATTTTTCCCAAAATATACTACTACTTTTAAAAAGGCATGGGGAGAAACCGGCTGACAAATTTCCAGGATATAGAAATTTCAGTTAAAAATAATACATATCCTGTCTTTTATTTCATGTTGAATAAAAAAAGAATTTGATTGTGCCAAAATATGAAAAAAAATCCTAAAGTGTATGCAGTATAAATTAAAAACTATATTTAGAGAATGAATTTGTTCTTTTGGAATGGATTTATTTTTTTCATGTTTTACATCTCTTCTTTTGCATAAACTTACACTATAAAATTTAGCAAATATAATCAGCCCTCCATGAAAACATTCCAAATTTGAAAAAAAAAATATTTTGGAAGACACTGCTATTATTTCCTAAAACTGCCATTTTAAACATGGTTAGCATGTATTTTAACTACCTTCTGCTGTGTGAAACTGATGATGAGATTAGATTTTACTGTGAAAATGCTCTATTTAAAAATTTCAAAATTTTTCACACATTCCATTTATTAAAAGCATTTTTGTTATTTTAGAGAAAAAAATCAATTTACATTTCCTCTTATTCAAAAAGCCCATAAAGTGATGAGGTAAATTGGGTTCTATGCTTTTAACTAGAAAGCATTACTCTTCTATGTGTCCTTACTTAATCCCAGAGAGTTATATTTACTTATCTTTTAAATACAATGCAAACTTAGTTTAAGATTACTAAGAATCAGTTTTTCCCCCCAACTCATGTTGTCCAGTAAATTAAAAAAAAAAAAAAAATCTAGGAATTGCTATTTATCACAGTATATGTTAAGCACATTTTGAAGGCTTACTCCATTCTCTTGCTATATTAAGCTTAACAAATTATAACTTATTTTTAATACTGAAGAGCTTGCATACCTGAGATCATCAAACGTACATTATACGTATAGATGATATTTATGAAGTACTTGTTATGTGACTAGGAATGTCAGGTACTATTCAAATCTCATTTTGTATGTGAAGAAGCTAATGGAAGTTGCATTAGTGAACTGACTAAATGGTCTAGTAAGTGGTGGAGTTAGGATGTGAACCTCACCATCTGAGTGTAGTCACTGTATTCCCAGTCACCATTAAAGAACTCAATCTACACAGCACACCTTCCAGAATAAGGAACCTCGACAGGAGGCATGTGAGTAAAGATCAAATCACTGTGTCAGTATTGATATTGAGATAACTATTAAAAACCATTATTTGGGTACTTGGCAAACATGGTATCTAAGTACCAAATCACAGAGTTGTAGAAGTAGCTTTACCCTTTTCCTGGCAGAGCTGGCTGAATGATGTTTGTCTCTGCAAAATGTACAGAAAGGAGAGGAAGTACAGAATTCCTTCTGAAGATTTTCAGATGCCAATTTCCTAATCCTTCCCAGAGCTGAAATGAGTGGTGGGGCAAAGAAAGACTAGAAGTGTTGAAATATTTATTTCCCTCCACATAGGTCAAAAAATGTTTTTCTCCCCCAAATTCCACTATGATGTTATTCCTTTGGATACACATTGTTAAAAATTCTTAATGTGTAAAAACGTTTCTAGAAATTTGTTATTTTTGTTATTTAATTCAAGATGCCAAAATAACAGTACTTTGGAAAATTATTTTGGTTTTCTGGAATTCTTAACCTGATTTTATCATTTTTTCATGAACTGATACTCTTAAATTAAAATATAATATAACATTGCTCCAGTAGCATCCCTACATATTTAAGAAATATGTATTCAAAAAGTGTCTTTAAATTGCTAGCTCAAAATGATTTGTTTTTATAGTTCTGCTAACAACTTTGGCCTCTACTTTTCTCTCTTTTTCTCAATTGACAAAAATCACAGTCTCTAGGCCCAGATGCTGGAGTGCCAATTTACCATAGCCATACAATTGCATGATGCACTTCCTAAAGTATCTTCTTGTGATATCTCATTCATTTCATGTTTATTATAACCAAAAAATGCAGTTTTAATTAGTTAGTTGATCATTAATTTGAGCAAATAGAATTGTGCTAAAGTCAGTACACATAAGACATTCAGTCTCTAATTTTATGTTGCTTTATTTGCAAACTATGGCTATCCATCAAGTGACTTAAATTTCAAAATCTCAAGGCATAATCTGTCAGTGTGATGACCCAGTTAACCATGCACTTTAATTGTTATAATAAAGTATAATTAACAATGTTGCATGGCCCATTTTTTTGAGATTTACAATATAATTTTGTAAGTCAATTGTCCATCAAAAATAAAGTAAACTCTACAGATCAATTTAAGTAGATCATAAAGGAACATCAACCTGAAAAGTCACAATTTGTTGTTAACATTGTGTGAACTTTTACATTGAGATATTAAAGCAAGAGATGGAAGAGCTACCAGCTATGATCCTGACTGTGATCTCTGTCATTTCAGTCACAATGACATGAAGCCCATACATAGTTTAAGGTTTTGTCACACTGGCAATTTAGTCTCCAATTTGAATTTCTTGCCTTTTGGGTCTTTTTAAAGTATTTCCTGTTAATTGAATTTCTTTTTATTTTATTTATTTTCAAATTTTTTTGAAACATAATTGATTATTCATAGTTATGGGATACAGAGTTGATTATCAGTATTTGTATACAATATATAATGATCAAATCGGGACAGTTGGCATATTCATCATTCCAAAATGTACTCATTTTTTGTGTTCATTAAACAGAAACATGCAAGGGCACGAGTGTTGCCAGTCAGAGGATTTCCTAGTGCACCTGTCACATCATATTGAGGGTACTGAAAAAGACTGATATGGCAACAATGCAATATTCCATGACACTAATTACCTGGAGAACTCATGGAAAGACACTCTGCATAGGTGTGGCATGTAAATTCCTAACATACACGTATGTCTTGAAGAAGTCTGAGTCTATGCATTATTACTACAACTGTTGTTCTTGTGACAAGAAAATACTTTTATAAGCAAGAGAAAAGGCAAAAAATATGAATAGAACTATTTTGAGAAAATATTTGGCTTTTATTGAAAATATACACATCACACTTTCTACTCTATCACTCTCTTACACATGGTTTCTAATGGATTAGTGATACCTGTTGAATATTCCTCCAAATTAGCCTTTAATCTTCATCTTCACAGTTTCTGTCTACATGGTGTTTGCTCCAAGCCATATTTTTTCCCATGTGGATTGTTACAATAGCCTTCTAGCCACATGTCCTCCAGGGAAAATATTTTTCTGGCCTATTTTTCAATGTTATACGGCAAATGCAATCTGGCATGCCCACGTGTGTGAGTCTTTTGTTTCTTTCTTTAACTTTCTGCTATAGCAGTTCTGGCTTCTTCAATTTACTTAGTTTAGCCCACAAAATTTTCCAAGCTTGTAGGAGCTACCCAAGCACCATGTTTCCTCATTTCCCAAGAATCTTCACTGTTTTTAACATTTCTTCATTATTCTCTTTTTGAAAATGACTTTGTGAGAACCTGCTCTGTTATAGGTTGGATTCATTGAAAAGCAGACCCTGAGATAGAGAGATTAACATGCTGGAAAATGATTGGGGAATAATCTCAGAAATAACACCTTTGGGGAAGGGAAGAAACAGACTTGGTCAGATGGTGACACTGTGTTGCAATGCTGTTATAAAAAGACCTCAGCTCTGAAGCTGATACTACAATCAGAGCTGTCCATGGTTGAAGTGAAAGGACTGGCCCTTAATAACATGCATCAGTCAGTCATTGGATGCAGCCTTCTCTCTGGAAGAGGGTGGCTCTCTTCAGCACACAGCAATCCTTAGTCTTGAGTCTATAAATGATAAGCAGTGTTTTCTCTGTTCTACTATCTATTCTAGATCCCCTTCCCATCTCAGTACCTCTACTAATACAGGTGGCTTACATGGTGAAATGACCACGAACTTCATCTCTGAACTGTCTGTACTCCTGATCACTGTGCCGTTCTCAGGCTGTGGCAACTGGATTCATGGAATTATACCAAAATTGGGCCATGGAGTCCCAAGAGATACCGAAATGGATCACCTAGTTGTCAATTATTTTTTCTCTCTAATCACATTCTTTAACAGCAAGCCTATCTCCTTCTGATAATCGAAGTTGATTATGCTTGCCAAGATCAAAACTTTTCTTCTTTCCTGCCAGTCCCTTGGTATGAAGAGTCCAAAGTTCCCAAATGGTTACCTTAGCTTAAAGTTTAATAAGACTCTTGCTATTGAACCATGGTGGCAGTTTTCCGAAGTTGATTATGCTTGCCAAGATCAAAACTTTTCTTCTTTCCTGCCAATCCCTTGGTATGAAGAGTCCAAAGTTCCCAGATGGTTACCTTAGCTTAAAGTTTAATAAGACTCTTGCTATTGAACCATGGTGGCAGTTTTCCCCTCTGAGAGCAAGGCTGTCTTAAACCTTGCATCTCACTATGATAATTGAGTTCACCTGGCTTTTGAAAGTCAAGTACTACATCTTGACCTCTATTTTGGGGGGATCTTCTCATAAACACAGCTATCAGAAAGACCACTTATGTAACAGGATTTGTTGCCTTCAGCCCTGGTCTAGAGAAGAGAGCTGCACTCATTGCCTTCAGCCCTAGTCTAGAGAAGAGAGCTGCACTTGAGATTCTCAGTGATGCTGATGTCATTCTCAACAGTATAGTCTTCATTGCTTTGGTAAAAAGATTGTTCTGTAAGTCCTCCAGGGAA
>NW_007727506.1:149182-149915 GCF_000696425.1 Galeopterus variegatus
TCTCAACAGTATAGTCTTCATTGCTTTGGTAAAAAGATTGTTCTGTAAGTCCTCCAGGGAAAATATTTTTCTGGCCTATTTTCCAACATCACACAGCATATACAATCTGGCATGCCCACGTCTCTAAGTCTTTTGTTTCTTTCTTTAACTTTCTGCTCTAGCAGTTCTGGCTTCTTCAATTCATTTAGTTTAGCCCATAAAATTTTCCAAGCTTGTAGGAGCTACCCAAACACCATGTTTCCTCATTTTCTAAGGTTCTTGCCAGGGTGTTAAGTTCTGAGATCCAGAAAAATGCTGTCATATTTATAAACTCTTCCTTATACAAAATTATGTTCTATCCCTTTCACTGCCCACTTGATTCAGCATCATCAGAATATAACTCCATATGCTCTGATCTCCTAGTTTCTTCTAGTATAGGTAGGCCATACGTAGTACTTGTTTATGGATATGTTTCCTTTCCTTCCTTTCCTCCCTGAGCTCAGCACTTCCCTGGCTGCAACTTAACCCTACATAGGGGCTTAAAGGCTAGATGGGAGGTAGAGATAGTTTGTAGGGGTGGGGGCATGTGCTGTCTTGCATCATCTTTAAGTAAGGGGCAATACCAGATCTTAACTGGTATGGATAGGATAATTTAGCAGGCTTAGGAGAATCTGGTGAGTGAAGTTTCAAGTGTATCAACTTAGATGTTCCAATCACATGTCACAGTGTCTCATTCTTTCCTAATCAAGACCCT
>NW_007727506.1:151576-153017 GCF_000696425.1 Galeopterus variegatus
TATTCGGACCTTAAGCAATGTGAGTCTCTTGAGCAGAAGGTAATTCCCATTCCTAGAAAGGGAAGACAGCTGACTTGCTGGAGGAATAAGCCATTCAGTCTTTTATGGGATGTTGGGTGGTATAGCATAGTCTCTACTATAAGAAAAAATCCAGGAGAAATGTAAATTGCTCCATCCAGAACTCTGATATCACTGAGTTTCTTAATTCTTCAACCCACAAATATTTTTTATGCTAAAATTTTTGGACATTGTTATTGGCAATCTATATACATAATAAACATGATTAAAGTTTTTAAAATCTCAAGTACTTACCTCTGCATTTAACATCTTATGTGGATTACTGTCTTACCACCCAACCATCTTATCTCTTATTGCCATTGGTCAAACGTGTCCCCTAAAGTTCATGTATTATTTTCCATTATAGTAGTGTTAAGAGGGTGGGAAGTCCAATTATGGTATTTGAAAGGTGGGGTCTTTTAGAGGTGATTAGATTGTGATGACAGTGCCCTCATGAATGGGTGAATGAATTGATCCATTCATGGACTAATGAGTGTGGTTCTGATGGCTTTATAAGGAGGGCAATTGAAAAGATTAGCTCTCTCTTCTTTAGACCATTCTTGCCATGTGACACCCTGTGTTCACTGTAGAGTCACTACCAAGAATAAGGTCCTCACCAGATCTGCTTCCTGGAACATAGACTTCCCAGCCTCCAAAACTGTAAGAAATAAATTTCATTTCATTATAANTGAGATAGCAATAAACATGCAAGAATTTTACTGGAAAATAAAATTTGGGAATGTCCTCTTAGGATCGGCATCTGTGACAGAAGGTGAGGAAGCAGGGTTGGTCAGAGGAGAAGTTGGGTGTTGTGCAGACTCGACAAGGCCTCAGTCAACCCATTGGGAGATCTGAAGCTAGGACAGCCATGCATACTTTTCCCATTTGGAAAGAAGGGGCCAGGACTTTATACCCATGTATTCACTAGTCATTGGATGCGGGTTGCTGCAGGAATGTATTCGGACCTTAAGCAATGTGAGTCTCTTGAGCAGAAGGTAATTCCCATTCCTAGAAAGGNAACACAAATGTTGGTAACTGGCTACTGTTATTGCTCTGAGTAATAATCTCCCTTTTGTGTCTGTCCTGCTAGTCTGGTGTCTTCTGCCAATGTCCACAAAACGTTGGCAAGCTAAATTGTTGGCTTACATGTGAGATAAAAATCACAGAACCTTCACAGTCCTTGATGCTAGAACCAGTTGTTAAAGTTCAGGTTCCTCAGAAACAGCTCTGAGATAGCAATAAACATGCAAGAATTTTACTGGAAAATAAAATTTGGGAATGTCCTCTTAGGATCGGCATCTGTGACAGAAGGTGAGGAAGCAGGGTTGGTCAGAGGAGAAGTTGGGTGTTGTGCAGACTCGACAAGGCCTCAGTCAACCCATTG
>NW_007727506.1:154520-156994 GCF_000696425.1 Galeopterus variegatus
TAGACTTCCCAGCCTCCAAAACTGTAAGAAATAAATTTCATTTCATTATAAATTATCCAGTTTCAGGTATTCTGTTATAGGCAAAAGGAACGAACTGATACACTTACTTACACATTCAGTATACTTCTGCTACTCCTTCTTATGCTGTAGATTTCAGATTAAATGTCATTACATTAGCTAACTTGGGTTCTTCATTATTTTCTAATAATAAGCCCATTTCTTTAATTTAATAGTACTCATAATAATTTGACATTGTAGACCTATTTGATTACCCATTTTTATTTTCTGAATTCCCTAGCAGATTGTGAATTTCAAGGAGAAAGAGACAGAACCTATTTTGTTTACTCCTTTTGTGGTAATGAGTGCTGTTCACCCCAATATTCCCAGCTCTCTGCCTTCCAGGCTCACAGTAATATTGCATTCCCTTGTTCCTTTGTGGCTGTTTGGGCTATGTGATCAATTATAACCAATGCCCTGTTAGCAGAAGTGTGGTGTGTCACCTGTGATCAAGCACTTAATTGCCAGTGTGAGACTCTTGAGAGCACTTTTCCCTCTGGCACAGCATGAGCACCCTTTGAGATGCAGGCTGCTCTGTCAGCCTGATCCTTACATTCCTGCAATGAATTGTCCCCCTTTGGCTACTTTAGATGGGCATGTGGTGGGAGTATGTAATAAACTAATGTTTTACACCACTGAGATTGTTTGGGTTTTGGTAACATAGTAAAACCCAGACTATCCTGGATGGTATATGCTGGCTGATAACACACTACACCCTGAGCCTTGCATAAACAATAATTTTTAAAAGAAAGAATAATTCTGGTTTTTTTTAGCAGTGTATACAGTTTTTTTTAATCTCATCATTTGTCTCAACGTGGATACTATAAAACCAAAGAACACCCCAAAATACAATGTAATACAATATATACATTTGTTTATCAAAGGAGTCATCTTCTACCTCAAGGGAAGAACATAGTTGGAGTCCCTGGCTTCCTCAGTCATTATAAAAATGGTGGATTAGAAAAGAACAAAATGTTGCCAACAGTTCTTTAATAGTTTTAGTGTTGATAATAAATACACTTATTCAAGACAGAAAAATTATGGGTTTGACAGAGGTAAATGAATATAATGAGAAATATCTGTTTTGCAGATATTTGACTATAGGCAAAGGCATCAAAGATTGAGAGACATCTTTGAGAAAAGACTCACTGTTCTTAATTTAACTTGTGTTATTAATAAATAACTGTCTTCCATATTATGCTTTTGTTTTCTATATTGTAAACGTATGTCAGAGAAACAAATTATTTAGCATAGTCATAAAATAAAATATTTGAATTCTCAAAGATTACCAGTGTATTTCTAACAAAAACAAAGCCCAATTTATTAATCTATTTCTTTTAAAAAGTTGAATGAATTTCTGAGATCAAATATCTGAAATTCCAAGAAGTGTTGTGACAAAAACTATTTTATTTATCAAATATCCAGGAGATTGTTATTAAAGCTGACATTGTCTGTGTAACCATGATTTCTTCACTGTTATGGCCATGATTTAATGTGTCAATACTAACTCTGAATGGATGTAGTATTTGGCAGTTAATGTCACAACTTTCACATTAGTCAGTAGTTTATTCAATTAATTATAGATTTATATTAGAATGATATTAGCATATAAATTTTAAAAACTTTTACTATATTACTCTTTAATTAAGCATGAGGCCAGCTTTATTTTTTTTTTAATGCTGAACCAGATTTAATAAGTTAATTTGTCTTGCTATTTTTTCTAACTAGCTAAAAATATTTTGCAATTCTTTAGCTAAATTTGTATAGACTGTCAGAAATCAATTGCAGGTTGCTGCTGGGGGAGCTCTCCTTCACAGTATAAACTCAATGGTAATATGTCATTTTCCTTTCCAATAGGATTTGGCTATAATTTCTTATTTATTTGAAAATGATGAAATGTAATATTTGTATCATGTTCTTAGCAACATAATTATCTTTTTACATAATTTATATCTCTGAACATACAGTTTACCTTCTCTCTTCTGTAAAGTTAATATTAACCTCTTTTGCAAAAATAGAGTACCATAATAACTGCACCATCCACCCATCCTGCAGATGGAAAAAAAAAAAAAAAATGAAACTAACAACACAACATTACACAATTTGTTTGGAAACATATTTAGATTATTTATCAAAGCCAAGACTCTGAAAATCAAGACATTTTCTTTTCTCCTTTCTGCATTTTACCAACCTCTATTAATATAATTTTACTAATGGTGCTGTACCATCCTTAGGGCATATGATGGGTAATAGAGGAAAAGAAGATGCTAGGTTCAATAATATCTCACTCCAGCAGTGGAAATGATTATCGTTAGCTGAGATAGAGAAAGACAGCTGCTCCTGACCCTAAGGATGGCACCTTCTCAACAAAAAAAGCCTAAGCAAGTTTGTCATTAGAAAATACAAGGAAGGAGGAA
>NW_007727506.1:157478-160423 GCF_000696425.1 Galeopterus variegatus
AAGGAAGGAAGGAAGGAAGGAAGGAAGGAAGGAAGGAAGGAAGGAAAGAAGGAAGGAAGCACTGAAAAGTCACTTATTGTGCTCCTGTCTTGCGATCATTCATCCCAGAGTATTTCTCATGATTGGTACCATCTGGACTGACAATAGCATCTATAAGAACCGTCATAATAGGAAGTGAACCTTACCTTGGTCTCACTGTTTCTAAGGATATGTGAATATATGGATCTTGAGGAATTTCTAATAATGAGAGCTTCCTATAAGGTTGCTGTTAGATGAGTTATTTGATTTTTTAAAAAAATCTCTCTAACTCCCATGGATATGCAATAGAAGTGAAAATTGATAAGGATAGAAATAAAAGACTGTAACATAAATTATTTTCATATTTCTCCTTTTCTTTTTCCTTTTCTTTTATATTATGGTAAATTAAAACTTCTTCAATTCTCCCTCCAATCCTTGAAGTAGTGGAATTTAAATACAAATTAGAGAGTTCTTTAGAACACAAGAAGGGAAGTATACATTAACCCAAAGTAATAATAATCATCTAAGTATATTCATTCATTTACTTTTAAGTTATTATCTAAAAGTGAGCAGGTTGGTCGGCATACATTTTCCATGTAATGAAATGTTATACATAGAAAAATCCCAGAACTACTTACACATCCTAGATGTGACATTTTTTACTCTTTTACCTGTTTCATTTTCTTTAAAATGGGAAACTTCAACTAAAGTGATTCTCTAAAACAGTTGCTTAATCTACAATAGGACATAATTTGGGCAAATTTCTCAGTAAAAAGAAAACTGAAATAATAATCTGCTCTAAATACTTTATATTATTGTCTTTATTTTAAGAACACATCCATCTAGTGTTCATACCACTTTGCATGCCTTATTACTACTAATAATAGCTAGAANACACATCCATCTAGTGTTCATACCACTTTGCATGCCTTATTACTACTAATAATAGCTAGAATGTACTAAGGGCCATTGTTCTGAACACATTACATGGTTTGCTTTGTAATTCTCACAATAGCCCTATGAAGCAGATGTTGTTATTATTATGACATTTTACAGATGAGAAAGAGAAAGTTCAATTGACTCAAGGTCACACAGCTGGTAAATGGTAAAAGACATGGCAAAAGATGATTATGATACATGCCATTAAACTCTCCTAATGCTGCCCCCTGTCAAGTTTGATCAAACAAAGCCAAGCTTCACACTGTTTTGCATTTACATTGCCATTACCAGAGTCTATTCCTTCAGAAATTCTCTGTCAAAGTTAAGGGTAAGCAACAAAATAAAAGAATGGAAGGATCTGATAAAAAAGAGGAATACAGGGTTTTGTCATAAAAAAGGAAATTTAGAACTGGGTGGTACACAAGAATGTCAAATGATACAGTTTTTAAATAAAATATACATTCAAGATCTGGTAATTAGAAGTCTTTGGTGGTTCTGGATAAGAAGGTCTACACCTGTAACTGATAAGGAAGGATACTGAACTTAGTTGACTGGCAAATAGAAGGGGGAAAAAACATGGGGAGAATCTAATGTGTATTTAAGATATTCCTAGAAGTGAGATAGTGCATCGGGGGAATTATAAAGTATTTGGTTTGTTACTTTTTNTGGAAGCTACTTTGTGAGAAAATTGCAAGTAACAAAAATGGGTAAGACAATGACTGCCCTAAAGTGGACTGCAATTTGTATCCATTTATTCATTCATTCATATTTTATACTAAAACATATCAACACTGTGGCTAATTCTATTAAAATTAATTCTATACAAATCTAAATATGAAAGAAGTTTCTTTTTCAACTTAAGCCCCAGGAGAAGGAGGATATTTAAACTCTGAAATAATCAAATAATTTGTTATAAGCTATTTTCACCAAAAGAGAAGCACAATGCAAAAGTCAATGGAAAGTATAGACAGAGGAATGATTTCATAAAATGTGTAATTTGAAGGTTGGTCTGCCGTCCATTTCCTGGATGACATGAATTTGGAGAGTAGAATTTGGACATACCAATAGAGGAGGAATATTATAATTGGAGGAAATAGCATAAATGCAGTTAGAGTTGTGGGAAATTATTAGGCCCATAGAGCTAATTTTATGGAATTCAATTGTGCTGGAGGACAGAATGTAAAAAGGTAGGTTGATGACAAATGGAAAGATAGGTCAAGGAGTTCGGATGTTATTTAGTGTATGAATTTTAATGGATTTTTAAGTAAACAATTATATCATAAGAACTGCGTATCACGTGTTNGCAGAGGGGATCGGGCCTGTGACACTCATCATCCCGCTCAGCCCCACAAGAGGTTACCGTTCCCGCCCTGTGTTGTTGGTCCCCGGTGGCGAGGAACCAACAAAAAGAAACAGGTGAAGAAGCAGAAAGCTGATTAAGAGAGAAATTCCCAACCAAATGCTTTTGTTTTTTCAGGGAAGTAGACTAAGTCAGCTGCTCAATTATGAAATTACCATGAGATCAGGGAGTAGCTGATTAATTTGGCATTCTCAGTGTTTAGTTCAGACACAGAAGAAACGTGTTCCTCAGGCCTTTTCCTTCAGATCTCATGTGTTCCCACATTTGTATTAGGACTGACATTAGGGAGCAAAGTATTTGAGGACAAATTTATAACACAGTATGGCTTAGAATGTCATTTAATCATTAACGTCAGACATCAGAATAGTAATGAAGCTAAGAGCAGGATACTGAAGAAATGAGAAAAATATACAGTCTCAGAATGACACTGTTCAAGAAATTCAAAGCTAGATAGAATTGATTAAAGTATTTAATAATTGCTTATTTAACAGTAGCAACTCTAAAGAAAATCTGTGGGAGATAGAGATATATAGGAATCATTAACTGATCAATAAAAAGCTACACATGTGGAAGCTACTTTGTGAGAAAATTGCAAGTAACAAAAATGGGTAAGACAATGACTGCCCTA
>NW_007727506.1:162145-168203 GCF_000696425.1 Galeopterus variegatus
CTAAGATGATAGTGTCAAGGTTGGCCCTGAGGTAGCCATTCCTTATGATCATGATGGCCCTAATATTTCTGTCAGCTTGGCTAAACTTTAAAGAGGCTTTTCTCTGCCTCTAGGTCACTGACTTCCCTCTTACATTCTTACAGTATTTAAATGGCCTAACCACAGAGTTCCCTTTTATTCGTTGTATTGAAGCCTTTACATTAGAAAACTTGTCATTGTAAAGTTTTTCTATGCCCCTTTGAGATGTACGACTCTTAAAAAAATATCTTGCCAGTTTTACAACCCATGCGTATTTTTCTCTAGGACCTGGGACCCATCGCTTTAAAACGTAATCATCAAGGAAGGTTGCCCCACTGTCTCTCAGGCTCTGTGGGAGGGTAGGAGCCTAACTTTAATGGCTGCTTTGCTCCAACTTGTAAAACCGCCTCCTGTCATGACAATAGGAGAAAGTTTACTTTCTCTTTGGGTACAGCCAATTAGCAAACACAGATGGCCCATGATCTACCCCACCCCAGCTTTTGAAAAATTCTCTCACCCTTTGTTTAAGCAGAGTTAAGTCTAGACTATGTTCTGTTGTCCCTTCTACACTGCAGGGGACTTGAATAAAGTCTTTCTTATCTGTTTAATTTCGTGTGGTGCAATTTTTGCTTTGATACTTCCCTCAAAAATACCTAGAGTAAGTTGCTTCTACCAATGGTGTGGAAGCATCAGGATCAACTGTCTTAACTCTCCCTAGCCTCCTCATTTTCACTATCATTTTCATAATTTTCCTTATCTTAGATTGGTAAAATGCCATACAGCATTNATTTTCACTATCATTTTCATAATTTTCCTTATCTTAGATTGGTAAAATGCCATACAGCATTTGAGGCTGGTTTGGAAGTAGACAAATTCATCCTTTCTGTTGGCCTTGCTTCTAGTCTATTTGAACATTACAGTTAGGGAAGAAAGGACTCCTTCATATATCCCAGCCACGCTCATCAGACTTCCACATGTGTTTGGATTCAAGGTCTTGGGATTTTAAAAGGGTCTTCCTAATTCAAAAATTATTTAAAAATGCACTGAATATGTGGAATGATGAACAGCATATTTTCGGTTGCGGCAAGTCTACCAAAGTGAACCGGGAGAATGCTGATAAAGAAAAGGAATATGGACGGCCAGACTCAGGGATAGGGAATTGAAAAAGAGGGTGAAAAGGAAGTTCTCTGGGTACCATGACAACTGATGATTTCCCTGTACAACTTTAGAGAGCAAACAGTGTACTACTTTCTGATGTGTTACTCAGCTTGCACCAGCAGTTAAATATAAAAGCATAAAATATCATATGTTCTTTGTGTAATATAAATTTCACTCAGTGTGTACCAGCAGTTAAACACAAAAGCATAAAATATCATAGATTGATTATGTAATTCTTTTTAAACTTCCAACATTTTTCCTAATATTAACTATTGTGTATATTATGAGACTATGATTTTTTTATGGTAAAAAACATACATTAAATTTATCATCTTAACCATTTTTAAGTACACAGTTTAGTAGTAAGTACATTTGCATTGTTGTGCAACAGATCTCTAGAATTTTTTATGTTGCAGAACTAAAGACTAATTAATGACTAATTCACCCTCCCCTCTCCTCCAGACCATGGCAACCACTTTTCTACTTTCTGATTTCAAGATTTTGACTACTTCAGATGCTTTGCAAGTGGAATCATAAAGTACTTGTCCTTTCTGACTGACTTATTTCACTGAGCATAGTGTCCTTTAGGCTCATCCGGGTGTAGNTACAAGTGGAATCATAAAGTATTTGTCCTTTCTGACTGACTTATTTCACTGAGCATAGTGTCCTTTAGGCTCATCCGGGTGTAGCATGTGCAGAATTTTCTTCTTTTTGAAGACTGAATAATATTCCATAGTATGTATATACCACATTTTCTTCGTTCATTCAATTGCCAATGGACCCTTGGGTTGCTATTACCTCTTAGCTATTTTGAATAATGCTGCAGTGAACATGAGTATGCAAATATCTCTTCAAAATTCTGCTTTGAATTCTTTTTGATAGGCACAGATGTGTATTGCATAATTGTATGGTAATGCTATTATTAATTTTTTTGAGAAACTTCATTCTGTTTTCCATACTGACTATATCATTTTACATTCCCATCAACAGTGCTCAAGGGTTCTGATTTCTCCACATCCTTGCCAATACTTATTTTCTGTTCTTCTGATTGTGGTTATCTTGATGAATGTGAGGTGATATTTCATTGTGTTTTTTTTTGTTTGTTTGCATTTCTCTTATAATTGGTGATATTGGCCCTCTTTTCGTATGCTTGTAGTCCATTTGTATGTCTTTGGAGAAATCTACATTAAAGTCCTTTGTCATTTTAAAATTCAGGTAATGTATGATATTTTCAAACATTGGCAGTTGCATTAAAGGCTGATTCTTGTGAAAATTGGAGTAGCTTTCTGAAAAGAAATTTGTAGAACTGATGTGGCATAACTGTTTTCTCCTCTTACTACTTCTCTCTCCAGAAACCTAAAAGGCTACTAGAACTTCTGCAGCAGATTTCTGAGATGGCTTAAGACTCGAAGGGCTGCTTATGGGGGAGCTATACAAATACTATCCTGTGGATGTTCATATTATCTTAGCCTTATTTTCAATATTGAGTAGACTGCTAAATAAAATTCACCTGTTTCTTTTCTGTTTATTTTAATGTAAAACATGCAAAATTGATTCTAACTGCCACCCCCTCAGATTGGCAATTATTATTTCAAAATATCAAACCCCAAATGTACTGCTATTAAAAATGAAGATTCTTTCACAACTGTTCTCTGAAGCTTTTCTTCAGTAATACATCAATGTCAGAAAATACATGAGGTCTAAATCTTGACTTTTGAAGAATCAGTGATTGTTGCTATCAAAATCAGGTTATGACCCAAGACAGCCACCACCAGAGAACACTCACACAGTAGCATTATAAAGCTCAATGCCACAATGATCTGGGAAGGGCAGCTAGCCATAGGCACTGTTGTTTGGTTCAGAGAAGCACCAATTAATTTGTCTGCTCTCTGATCCACTTGAAGAACTCAGCTGGAAATCAAACAAAGCCAGTTTAAGAAAAAAGAAAAAAATCTAACATTGAAGTATGTTATGTGTTCTGTCAAGTAGACTGTATTTTAGACTCTAGAACTGAGGGTCATACCTCTTGTATCTCTCTTTTTTAATAGAATTAGAGTTTGTCAAAGGTGTTAAAAATAAAATGAGTGTGAATGTTCTATGAGGGTTGTAAGAAAGTTGAGGAAAAAAGTCAAGGACTAAGGCAAGACTTTGAAATAAAAGTAATAATAACAACAACAGTAATAAAAATGAAAGTTCTCTCCATCTATATGGGTTCCCACTCTTTCCCTTGGAAATCAAATTTGTATGTAACTTACAAAAGTAATAATAACAACAACAGTAATAAAAATGAAAGTTCTCTCCATCTATATGGGTTCCCTCTCTTTCCCTTGGAAATCAAATTTCAATAAGAATGGTTGTTATAAAAATGAACATTTATATTTTGAGTAAAAAACTGATGGAGTAAAGAAGTGATTTAAGTATTGATTTCAGGATATTTGCAAAATCCCAAGAATTTCTCTATTTTCTAAATCTTTATTAAATATAATGCCATAAACATGACCCCTGCCTCATGCTGTGAGAAACATACAATGTCACACATTGGCAGTTGTATCCTAAAACCACTTTCAAGATATTAAATTATTTTCCTAATCTCAGATACGATTTCATGTTTCTCTCAAACCCCAAGTGATTCTTGAGAGTAAGAAATAGTTCTATAGTATTGTTAGCTTTCTGCCTGGAGCTATTTCTACTTTGGAGCTCAGGGAGGAAAAACCTAAACACAAAGAAGAGAAATGAATAGGCTTGTGATCTCACTGGGGTGTGGAAACAGATTAAAGTTGAGGGAGGCTGAGGTGGCAAAAATTTGCAGATCAGTACTGAGAAAAAGAAGCAAGGCAGAGAACAAGTTACAGAAATCTGCCTTCAGTCTTTTGTTCAATACTAGGCTGAGCATTGGGAGGGAGAACTTCATAAGGCCAGACAATGAAAACTATGAGGAGCTATATGCTGAGCCATGCCTAAAGCTCACAAAGTATCTATCAGCATTTGAATTCCAACTCAGCAAACTGGGGGAAAAAAATCTTTAAAGTGTAGGGAATTCAGTAAAATCTGCAGAAGGCTTACAACTTCATAGTAAGGTTAAACTAGCCAAAGAGAAAAGCAATGGCAACTTTAAAAGAAATCTCATAAACAGACTTTGAAAGGCTGAAGCTGATCTACAAGTATCTTAATTGGCTGTTGTCTAGCTACAAGACCACGCCAGTTGTCAGGCTCTTTTACATGCCAGTAATCCTGTACCGACTGGGCCAATTGCTGAGCTAGGACTGGGTCTGGAGCTCACAGACCCCTCAAGCCCATTGTGCAGACTTGGTCACAAACCCTTCACATGCCAGGCTGGGTCACCAGACCCCTTCATGCAGGTCTATGAGCTAGGTAACTGGCCAAAACGTCCTTGGAAGCTGTAGGTTGGAAAGCATGGCTGCACCGGGTGGATGCCTGAGGCAGTCGCCCTCCTGCCCGCTTCACTAAAGCTCTCTCTCTCTCTCTCCAAAGAACACAAGAATAGCAACAAAACTAAAAAGATACATTGGCGCATGTGCACTAACTCCACACACACACACATACAAACACACACACACACAATTTGCTTACAAAGGATGTACTAAAACCACACCCAACTGGACCCAAGATGAGGGCCCTGACCAAACTATTCTATTTTCCCAACAATCCACCCCTTCAGGGTCCTTGCTGTACAATCTATGTGCTCAGAATCTTCCATTATGTTTCCTTAGGGAGGATAAAAGACCCTTACATTTACATACTATGCATTCCATCCCAGTCCCAAAAGTCTTTAGCTTGTTGCAGCACCAACTCAAAAGTCCAAAGTCTCCTCTGAGACCAAAAGCAAAAGTCCTTTCAGCTGTGAACCTGTAAAGAGTCAAAAATAAGTTTATCTACTTCCAAGATAGAGCGGGACAGACATTGGGTACACATTTCCATTCCAGAAGGGAGGAAAAGAAAGGAAAACAGTACCCCAACAAATCCAAAACCCAAAAAGGGCAAACATCATGCACACTGGGGTACCTGGATCCCCAAAGCAATGGGCAACCTCACTCCTACATCTTCACCAGATACAGCCCATTGAGCTGCCCTGGTGCCTGCAGCTTTTCCAGACTGGTGCCACACACTGCCAGCAGTCCCATGGTTCTGGGCTCCTGGTGGCAGTCCTGCCATCCTGGCTCCACTAGTCATTTCCTCAGTGGGGGTTCTCTGTGGGGGCTCCAACCCCACTTTTCTGCTCCACATTGCTCCATAGATAACCTCTGCAGTGGCTCCATCCCTGCAGCAGGTCTCCAATTGAGTCCCCGAATTTTTCATGTATCTTCTGAAATCTAGGTGGAGGCTGCCATGCCTCCACTGCTCTCACATACTGCTGGCCTGCAAACTTAATACAGCGTGAACATAACCAAAGTTTTCAGCTATTTTCTTCAGAGGTGCTGAGGCAGGATTGCTCCAGCCAGAGTGGCTTGGATGCAGGGAGCAGTTCACCAAGGGCAATGACACCTCAGGTCTGTCCTCCCGGACAACTCAGTTCTTCTAGGATGGGAGGGGTGCTCTCACAAATTTCTCAAATGCCCTCAGTGCCTGTGATGGGTGGGGCACCCATACAGACTTCTCAAATGTGTTTAGGGCTTTTTTCCCCATCATCCTGGCTCTTAGCATCTGGCTGCCTCACTTCCAAGATAATGTCTTTAGCAAACAGTTTATCTGCATCATCCTTGTGTTTTTCTCCTGCTCTGTGCTTTTACATTCTGGCTTTTGAGTTACTTTAATCAGCTCGCCTTACACCAGCTATTCACTCAGTCTCAGGCATTTTGCAGCGTTCTCCTACAGTTCAAACAGCTGCATTCACCCAGTCCATCAAGGAGTGGCCGCCTCATCC
>NW_007727506.1:168913-171550 GCF_000696425.1 Galeopterus variegatus
GTTCTCCTACAGTTCAAACAGCTGCATTCACCCAGTCCATCAAGGAGTGGCCGCCTCATCCTTGTGCATATCTTCAGATCTCCTGTAACCACTGCCACCGAGACAGGAGCATAGTAATGGAGGCTAACTTTTCTACCCTTTCACCAGGTGAAAACATACTTGATATTCTGCAAGGGCACCTGTCCTCGAATCATCTGCCCATCTGCATGTGTCACTCTTTTCTCAGGTTTTACAGCACGTGTCCAGCCATCGGGTTTAAGTGGCACCCTCCAAGCCTTTTGCCTTCAGACAAACACAACATTCATTTACCACATAGTCTATAGAGCATGTTATACCATGCAACCCTAGGTCTCATAGTTGCAGCTGCCAGGGGCTCTCCCTGTTTTTGCTGGTTTACTGTCTCAATTTCTCGTGCCCAACAGGTCATGCGTGGAGATGCATGGTTTCCCCAACTCACCACCGGGTTGGTTGTCTTCGCTGGTGTGAGAGGCAGAAGTGGCCAGTCACTGCAGAAGCAGGACACTTATCCATGCTTCCAGCAACTCTGCTTTCTGCCACAAATCTCGATTAGTTTGCAGAGTAGTGAGCAATAGCCAGGCTCCTGTCAGCAGAAAAGTGGCTATGGAGCACAACATATTCACAATTAGGCACATTTTCTCCTTCTTCCAAGGGCTTTCAGCTCCTGTACCTGCTCAGAATCCTGCCAACTACACCAATATGGCAACAGGGGTAATGTCTGGAATCCTGTCGACATCGCCAATTGTAGCATTTTTAATCCTGTTTGTGATGCCAATTGTCTAGCTCCACGACCACGCCAGTTGTCAGGCTCTTTTACCTGCCAGTAATCATGTCAACTGGGCCGATTGTGGAGCTANACTCTGCTTTCTGCCACAAATCTCGATTAGTTTGCAGAGTAGTGAGCAATAGCCAGGCTCCTGTCAGCAGAAAAGTGGCTATGGAGCACAACATATTCACAATTAGGCACATTTTCTCCTTCTTCCAAGGGCTTTCAGCTCCTGTACCTGCTCAGAATCCTGCCAACTACACCAATATGGCAACAGGGGTAATGTCTGGAATCCTGTCGACATCGCCAATTGTAGCATTTTTAATCCTGTTTGTGATGCCAATTGTCTAGCTCCACGACCACGCCAGTTGTCAGGCTCTTTTACCTGCCAGTAATCATGTCAACTGGGCCGATTGTGGAGCTAAGGCTGGGTCTGGAGCTCCCGGACCCAATCCCATTCACAGACTGGGTCACAAACCCTTCATATGCCAGGCTGGGACACCAGACCCCTTCACACAGGTACATGAGCTAGATAACTGGCCAAAAGGTCCTTGGAGCCATAGGTTGGAAAGCATGGCTATGTGGGGCAGATGTCCGAGGCAGATGCCCACCCACCTGCTTCACTAAAACTCTCTCTCTCTCTCTCTCTCTGAAGAACACAAGAATAGCAACAAAACTAAAAGCATATATTGGAATGCATGCACACTAACTCCAGACACACGCACACACACACACACACACACACAGGATGCTGAACCACACCCAACTGGACCCAAGGTGATGNTTAGAGAAGACACCTTAGCATGCAGATAATTAAGCAAGAAAAATAGAAATATGACATACAGTCCAGAGAGGAAAAGGAAAACATTCTCACGTCATAGAAAACAAGATCATCATTGGAGGTTAGGTTACCTAGGAAGCAGACACTTAGAGTTTAGCATGCAGGAACTTTGATAAATGCTCCGGAATCAATATCTATAAAGGGCAGGGTAAGAAAACAGCACTGGGTTGGAGGAGAAGACATTCCAAAATAGAAAATTAACAAAGACTCAAGTAACCCTTAGGATTTGAGGAGTTAAAATGACACTTTAGAGTTAGGACAAGGTGACAATTTTATACTGTCCCAGGATGGAATTTATTTTTGCACGTATTGACTGACTTCAGCTGAGGCAATCCCTGAAGTGGCTTACCTGATTTGGCAGACTCCCAACATCTAGATGGGAAATCTTTCATTGAAAGAGAACATGAGAGCAATTAAGTGTGATTCTGAAATTTGTACAACAATGNCTCTCTCTCTCTCTCTCTCTCTCTCTCTCTGAAGAACACAAGAATAGCAACAAAACTAAAAGCATATATTGGAATGCATGCGCACTAACTCCAGACACACACACACACACACACACACACACAGGATGCTGAACCACACCCAACTGGACCCAAGGTGATGGCCCTGACCAAACTATTCTATTTTCCCTACAGCTGTCAAAACAAGTCAATATATTTCAAAGCAAGAAAATACAATCCAAATATTCAACAGCATAACATTCACCAAGTCCAACACTCAATAAAGTATAAAAAGATATCTAGAAAATCCCAAATATTTAGAAATTAACTCAGTAATAATAAAATGTCTCAGCAAATAAACAACTTAATGGGACTTTCTTAATGTGGTAAAGGGAATCTTCTAAAAACTTACAGCTAACATTACCATACATAATTGAATAACTTAACATTTTCCCCTTAAGACTAGAAATAAGACAAGTAAATTTCCTCTCACAATGTTAAATTGACATTAGAGAAGACACCTTAGCATGCAGATAATTAAGCAAGAAAAATAGAAATATGACATACAG
>NW_007727506.1:172218-173944 GCF_000696425.1 Galeopterus variegatus
CACTTTAGAGTTAGGACAAGGTGACAATTTTATACTGTCCCAGGATGGAATTTATTTTTGCGCATATTGACTGACTTCAGCTGAGGCAATCCCTGAAGTGGCTTACCTGATTTGGCAGACTCCCAACATTTAGATGGGAAGTCTTTCATTGAAAGAGAACATGAGAGCAATTAAGTGTGATTCTGAAATTTGTACAACAATGGAAACAATTGAGAATACCCAAAACAATTCTGGAAAATAAAAATGAATTTGGAAGACTTACATTGCCTGATTTAAAGAATTAGCTTAAAGCTATAGTAATCAAGACTGGTCTTAGAATAAAAAGATATGTATAGATAAGTAAATGAAACATAGAATTCAGAAATAGATCCATATGTGCTGCTTTGCCCCCAGTGGATTTGTCACCCCACTTACCCTGGGGGATGGAGCCACAAAGGATTACTCAAAGCCCATCTATTCTGAGGAGTGAGAAGCCCCAAAGTAGTTAACTTCCCCGGAACCCTCAAGTGAGAGGAATCCCTTTCTTGGGAAATTAACCCCAAATCGGGGTTCTCTTCCTGCATTTATTTTCCAGACCAAGAAGTTACAGGAAGAGAACATAGGTGGGGTTATAGTTTAGCAATATAGGTTGGTAACTTTCAGTGAAACAAGTCAGATGACATTCCAGTAAGGCAATTAAGTGATCCACCAACAAAAGTTTGATCTAGCAAACATTCCTTTCTTACAGCAATTTCTCAGTATCTTTACATAACAATCAGTAACTAATCTGTCCTTGAGCCAGCAACCTGCTGTGTCACAAATCTTTATATTACACCAGAGACTTTATATCCTGAGGAAAATTTCCAGTCCTCCACAAATTCAATGTTTGAAACTGCAAGGCTTTGGGAAACCAGGCATTGTGAAGTGCATTTGCTTTAAGAACCCTCTACAGTATATATATATATATATAGGTAGCTGATATTTTGAGAAAAATGCTAACATAGAATAAGAAAATGATGGTCCCTTTAGAAAGTAATACTGTTAATATTAGATATATGGATAAAAAAATAATTTCAACCTTTATCTCAAGAAATTTAAGTTAAAATGAATTATAAACATAAACTCAAAACTTAAAAGTATAAAATTCTCAGGTTAAAACATAAGAAAAAATCTTTTCAGCATTGAATTTAACATTTCTTAGCTAGAACGGAAAAAAATAAAAGCCTATCATAAAACTTTGACAAATTGGGCATAAATATAATTTAAAACTTCGTAAAAGACACCATTAAGAAGGTGAAAAAAGATAAGCCAATAACTGAGAAAAATTATTTACCACCTATGTATCTTATATAGAGCTTGTATCCAGAATATATAAATAACTCTTACAACTCAATTAGAAGACAATTGACTTTTTAAAAATCTGCAAACAACTTGAATGAACAGTTAACTACACAAAAATATAAAATGTCTAATAGCACATGAAAAAATGCTAAACAATATGAGTAATTAGGAAAATACAAATTAAAACCACAGTGAGATACCAGTGCACATCAAACAGATAGATCTAAGGGTTCAAATTGAGAGTAAGCTTTGTGAATTATTTACAGTGTGTTGACAAAGTAATTTAATGTCTGTTGAATCTAATAATAATAAAATGGAACTTTGTTGTATGTCTTTTTGGAGATTTCCCACTTATATTTAGTATATCTGTTTTCATTGTAATTCACAGATGTATCGTTTTTTGACA
>NW_007727506.1:174955-187356 GCF_000696425.1 Galeopterus variegatus
GGAAGCTAAAGAAACGTACCTGTAAATCCTGCTCAGTCTTTAATGTCTCAATCCCCATTGAATTGCCCATGAAGACAGTAACTACAAATAATTGCTTTGACTATCACGTTGGTTGCTCACCCATATGTTACTACAATGTATGCATATCACAAGAGGTTAAAAGATTGCAGAAAATGTGTATGTCTAATTCCCTGTGAGAAGAAGTTAAGAAACAGAAAATATGGCTAACCTTGGCATTGATGCAAATACAAAGACCAAATTTCATGCTGATTCTCCAGATGGCAACAGATTTACAAATCCTAATACATAGTCCTTTTTTCTCTCATAAACTGCTAAATTAGTACATCAGTCGCTTAGCATTAAATTAACATAATGTCTTTGTGTGCTGTGGTGATCAGACCTTCCATAACTGAAGAAAGAGCAACATAAACGAAAATAATACATTGACTGTGACCTGTGAACTTTTTCAGCCAAAGGGTTGTGTGAATTAATAATTGGCAGGCTTGTGCCTTTCAATGCAAAGGGGTGGCACCAATTTTGCACGCACGCGCACACACACACACACACACACACACAATTTGACTGCAGTGTGCTCTGTTAGTATACATTAGAGTAGATGGAGTATGTAAAAACATTACTTATATATTTTTCTTTCTACTGCATGTAGACTAAAAAGGCACAGAACACTAATAAGACATAGAGAATTATTACATCTCTCAAGTGGCTTTATTAAATGATCAATAACCAGAAGACAAAATGAGGTAATAATTATTTAGAATAAATAACTTCTCATAGGATTTGGTCTTTAAATTTTCCCTCTGCCTTAAATTCTTAGCACAGAGGGGTGTGAAAAACAATGTATGGTTTTCACGCCTAGTAGAGATTCATCACATTTAGGAGGATAAGTCTATAGAGCCATCTTGAAAACTTCCCCACTACCATGGAAAACTTAATTCTATATTATAAAATATTTTGTGAGCCTTGCTTTGCAAATATAATCTACACGAATCCAGAAAAAGGAATCAATATATAATAGTTTGCTTTGGATAACCTTTGTAATTCCCTCCATTCCTCTCCTTCAACCACAAAAGAAACATAAATCTGTGAGTCACTGTACTGGTAAACACTTTCTGAAGAGTCAGACATACGGGTTAGCTCTAAAATAGAGGTTTTTTTTTTTTTCCTTTTCTATTCTAGTTGGTAACTATTTTTCCTATAAAGCATCAGATGCATAAATTAATATTTCTCTCAAATTTTTGATGGAAAGTTCATATTCACAAACTTGTAAAATGTTTATATAAAGTTAAACTTTCTGGAAAGAACTAAACAAGTGCATGTGGTAAACTCTTATTTCTCCACATTTATTTTCACTACTTTGCACTGAAAGTTGTATATGACCATTATATTGTGGTACTAATTTTTTAAGTAAAAATTCTAGTTATAAAGCCCTATACCTGAACTTATTTAATTATAGGATTTTTTTTGTTTCCTTTATAAAGACACTGTGCAACACTGAAGTTATTGAATTACATCAGTAACTCAAATATCTTTGTGTGTTTATATACAATACTTTACTCTGTGGAAGACTCCAATGTAATTGTTAATCAGCAGCCATCATGCTTCCCTTGTCTTTCCCATTCCCTATGGTTAAAACCATACTATCTGCTACACAAAATTATTCAGAGTATTAGATGAACTTGAAAAAATAGTGGCCATGGAAAGTGCTCCATAAGTGTTGTCTGGTGTTATTATCATTTATGCCATAAAGTACCTTAGATTATCTTCCTGTTCACTATTTATCATGATTGTTATGGTCTTGATTGTTTATTTTTTTTATTTCTGTGAATCTTGAGTCTATATTCTAGTTCTCTGAACTATTGCAGCATCTTAATATTTGGTTTCCTAGTTTAGTCTCAGCTTAGCTTGTTCTCTTTTTGCTTCTCTTTTTTTACTATAGAGAGAATTCTTGATTAAGAAACTCCTTAGCCTCATATACAGGAACTCACATTCTAGAATAATTACATATAGAATACAAGTTACTATGATTTGAATGCTTTTATCCTCCTCCAAAATTCATATGTCATAAACTTAATCCCCAATGCAATAGTGTTGGGAGGTGGGGCCTAGTGGGAGGTGTTTGTCATAGCTCTCATAATGGATTAATACCTCTATAAAAAGGGCTTTCAGGTATGGGTTCACTGCTGTCCTGCTTATCTGCTCTCCTGCAGTGTAAGGGATAGTGTTCCTCCCCCAGAGATGATGCAGCATTCAAAGCACCACCTTGGAAGTGGACTCTGGGCCCTCACCAAACACCAAACCTGCCAGCACTTTGATCTTGACTTTCCCAGCCTCCAGAACCATGAAGAGATGATGCAGCATTCAAAGCACCACCTTGGAAGTGGACTCTGGGCCCTCACCAAACACCATACCTGCCAGCACTTTGATCTTGACTTTCCCAGCCTCCAGAACCATGAAAAATAAGTTTCTGTTATTTAAAAATTACTCATCCTCAGATATTCTATTATAGCACGCAAAATGTACTAAGACACAGCTATGTGGGCCTGCATGAGAACTCCAATCAACCATCATTTTTCTCCCTTCCAAGTACTAACCAGGCCCAACCCTGCTTAGCTTCTGATATCAGAAGAGATCAGGCACATTCAGGGTTGTACAGCTGAAGACAAGTAAGTTCTATTGGTCAACAGTAGTGCTGGGCATCTATAATTAACAATAATTTATTGTATGTTCTCAGTGGGCTAGAAGACATGAGCTCAAATGATCATTTGAACGTATTTTTATATACTTTTAAAAAAAATTTAACTTGCAGTTTATTTTGATCATTTGTTAGCAAACTTTCTCTTTTTTTGTAAGGAGGTAATATTAACCTTCAAGAAGACTTAAAATTTTGGGTTTCTTCAAAACATGAAGTTGTTGTGCTGAAAATTTCCTACTCTCTATGACTATTTCCTGTAGGATGAATGACATAAATATTTAAGAGGGAGTTAACAGAAAGTCAGAATCATACTTTTCATTAATACAAATCAAGTGAAGTAAAAATGAGTTTGTGATTGTCTTAATACTGTACTTTAGTCAAAGTTTATCAATATAGAAAGAATAATGATAATAAAATAGCTAATATTTACTGAATGTGTTAAATTTTTTGGTTAAAAACATGACATATAAATATAGGATGAACATGCATCAAATATTTATTCAACCTATTAATAAGAAAACTAGCAGAAAAGTAAAACTGTAAAGAGTACAATTTGAAGATGAGAGGCATATACGGTTAGTCATGAAAGATGCTGAAATGTTTTCTAAGTTAGGGACAAAACTGGTTAATATCTTAATGGGTAATAAAACCATGACCTTTTGGGGTGTTACCATTTATTGAACAGAATTTACTTACATCATCACTGCACACACACACACACAAATAAACAACTCATAAATTAACACCTAACTAAACAGCCTCTAGGACTTAATTAATGGTAAATATTAATTCAAAAAAAGGTGCATGCTTTGGACTCCAGAGTAGAGGAGCTAAAAACTGGTTGAAAACTGTGAGACAATGCTCCAATAAACACCAAAAGGATGTGCAGTCATCTTTTTATTTATTTTCTAGCTTGAAATAATTTTTGTTAACAAGACTTTATGCTATGCACACATTTTCGAAGCTCCTTTAATGTACTAATTTATTCAATCTTTGCTACAACCTTAAATGGTAGACACTACTGTCCTTTCCTCATTTTTGAGGAAAACAACCAAAACTTTTAATAAACTAGGAGTAGAGGGGAACTTTCTCAACTTCATAAAGAATATCTACGAAAAAATCATACAGTTAACATCAAACTTTTAATGATGTGAAACTTCAAGATTTTCCATCTAAGATCAGGAACAAGAATGACTCTTTTTCAACATCATATTGGCAGTACTAGTTAATACAACTAGAGGAGAAAATGAAATAAAAGTTCCATAAATTGGGAAGAACAAAAAAATAAAACTGCCTTCGTTCACACATGACTTGATTGTCTGTGTGCAGAATCCAAAGAATGACAAAAAACTTCTGGAACTAATAAGTAATTATAGGAAGGTTTCAGAATACAAGGTTAATATACAAAAATTAATCGTTTCCCTATGTACCAGAAATGAACAGAGTTTGAAATTAAAAACAAAATACTATTTATAATATCATCCCCCCAAATCAAATACTTTTATATAAATCTAACAAAATATATGCAAGAATCATGAGATAAACAGCAAAACTCAGATGAAAAAAATCAAAGAACAACTAACTAAATGGAGAGACATTTTGTTCATGGATAAGAAGATTTAATATTGACACAATATCAGTTCTTCCCAATTTAATGTATAGATTCAATGCAATCTTAATCAAAATCTTAGCAAGTTATTTTGGGAATATTATTAATTATTAATTATTAATATTAGTTAATAATTCCCACGTTATTTGGGGAATATTAGAAAATGATTCTTAAGTTTATATGGAGAGGCAAAAGATGCAGAAGAGCCAACATATATGGAAGAGAAAAACCAAAGTTGGAGGAATGACACTACCTGACTTCAAGGCTTACTACAAAGTTTTGGTAATGGAGACAGTGTGATATTGGCAAAAGAATGGACAAAGAGATCAAGGGAACATAAAAGATATCCCAGAAATAGATCTACATAAACATAGTCAATCGATCTTTGACAAAAGAAAAAAAAGGTAATATAATTGAGCAAGCAGTCTTTTCAACAAATGGTGCTATAACAACTGAACAATCACATGCCAAAAAAAAGAAAAAAAAAAAAAAGCATATTTAGGCATAGACCTTACTCCCACCACAAAAATTAACTCAAAATGGGCCATAGACCTAAATGTAAAACAGAAAACTATAAGACCCCTAGAAGATAACATGGGAGAAAACCTAGTTGACGTGGGGCATGGAGATGACCTTTTAGGTACAACATCAAAGATACAACCCATGAAATCAATAATCAACAAGCCGGACTTCCTTAAAATTAAAAACTCTGCTCTGCATAAAACAATGTCAATGGAATGAAAAGACGAGCCATAGACTGAGGAGAAATATTTGCAAAAGACACATTTGATAAAGGACTATGTTTCAAAACATACAAATTGCCCTTTTAATTTGATAATAATAAAAAAAAATGTGATTAAGTTATGGGCAGCGACCTTAAGAGACACATCACCAAAGAAGATGTACAGATGGCAAATAAGCATATGAAAAGATGCTCTACATCATAAGTGATTAGGGAAATGCAAATTTAAAATGATGCGATACCACTACACACCTTTTAGAATGGCCAAAATCTGGACCACTGTGTTAAAGAAGAAAACNAAAAATTCAATTTTTTTATGATACTATAATGATGGATACATGTCATACTACACTTGTCCAAACCCATCAACTGTATAACACCAAGACGAGTCCTAAGTTATCTACGACTCTGAATTATCATGATGTGTTGATGTAGGTTCATCAATTGTAACAAATGTACCACTTTGGTGGGGGATGTTGATAATGAGGGAAGCTATGCAGTGTGAGAGAAAGGGATTGAGGGAAGCTATGCAGTGTGAGAGTAAGGAAAATGCGGGAAGAAATTTCCATACATTCATTTTCAAATTGCTGTGGACCTAAAAATGCTCTTAAAAAATAAAGTCTTTAAAAATTTAACTAATAAAAAGATAGAATCATGATCATTAAGCTTAGCATAATGAAAATCATTGTTTACGTTTATAACCACAACTTTCTTTGAAAGTGCAAATGACAATTTAATAGAAATAAATTCAAAATAGTTTAGTAAGATAATTTAGAAATAAGTTTCCAAGAAAGCTGAGAAATGAAGCAGTAGTTAGAAGGTAATTGAGGAGAAGAGAAGGATTTTTAGCTTGCTTGCTTTTATTTATTTATTTATTTTGTGGCCAGTAAGAATTTTCTTTTTCTTTTTTCTGTAATTTTTATTATTTATTATAACCATATCTGTTATTATAAATTGTGATTTTTCTTTATTCTCTATACACAACAGTGAGATTTTCAAATGGAGATAACCTGCATTTGTATTTAAAATCCTTAACCGCTCACATCCAAACTCACACCCCACACAGTATAGGAATATATGATGTCACTGAATGATTCTGCCAAATGTTTAGAAAAGAAGTAATACTATTTTAATAAAACTCCTACAGATATTTGAAGATTTGTTCCTAACTTATTTTAAGAAACCAACATTACCTTGACACCAGATCAATTTACATATCATTATTCCTGATGTAATAGATTCAATATTTTTGATACAATTTTAGGAAGTTGAATCCAAGAAGGCATTAAAAATATGTGTTGGAAGTGACATCAAGACAGTGGAATAGAAGACTCCCAGTGTTGCACCTTCCCACAAGTAACAAATTTACAACTATTAAAAAGCAAAGACTGCCAACCCGGAACTGCTGGAACTGGGGGAAAATGAGGGGATACCCGTAGAATTTGTGAAGGCATGAGAGGCAACAGTAAGAGGGTATAGGTATAGGGACAATGTCTATCGTTCTGAGCCAGGCAGGTACAGAAGCAGGGATTAGCTGTTACAGAAAACAAGGAAAAAGAAAAAAAAAAAAAACACAGTCTGTGGCAGCCTTTGCATAAGCCTGCTTGGAGACTGTAGGGGAAAGGAGAGCTTTGGAGCACACCCTACCAGCAAGCCATATGGACTACTGGCAGGATTCTCCTGAGCCTGTGTAAGAACAAGAGGACACAACTTACTAGAGAAAAGAATGCCCAGAGGTTGGTGAGTTACTGCTGTGACGCATACACAGCCTTCCCCATGGGAAACAGTTGGAGTGCAGGGATAAAACTGGCCCACCAGGTGAACACTGGGCACAACAAGGACAGTTGATCTCAGCAGAAATTGGACATAGGAAATAGAACTGGAGGAGGCTCAATATGCAGGAAATCCTCCATCCTGCGCTGGAATTTCCACACAGCTCAAACCCAGAAGTGACTAACAATCTCACAGAAAGTTTTCTGCAGAGAATCAGCAGCAAACAGCAGTCTCCTTAAATGGCTGGGCATCAATGTAAAGACACAAAAATCAAGAAAGAACAGAGAAATATATTGTCACCAAATGAAACAAAACACCAGCAATGGTTGCAGAGGAACAGCAGCTCTATGAAACATCTCACAGAGAATTCAGAATAACCCTCTAAAGGATGTTCAGGGAGTCACAAGAAAATACAGAATGAAGATTAAATGATATCCAGAAAGTAATTTAGAAGCAGAATGATAACCTTGACAAAAGAGTAGAACTTAAAAAAATAAAAAAAATACATTACCTGAATTGGAAAACTGCAACAGCAGACTTAATCAGTGAGCTTAAANGACACATTTGATAAAGGACTATGTTTCAAAACATACAAATTGCCCTTTTAATTTGATAATAATAAAAAAAAATGTGATTAAGTTATGGGCAGCGACCTTAAGAGACACATCACCAAAGAAGATGTACAGATGGCAAATAAGCATATGAAAAGATGCTCTACATCATAAGTGATTAGGGAAATGCAAATTTAAAATGATGCGATACCACTACACACCTTTTAGAATGGCCAAAATCTGGACCACTGTGTTAAAGAAGAAAACCTTAGACCAGTTGAATTTAACAATTTTTATTTGAACAAGAAATAGATTCTGGATTGGGCAGCATACTCGACCTAAGATGGCACAGCATGTCTATTCTTAAGTTAGGTTACAACTTGCTTCCTTATCAAACTAGAGTGCAGTCCACTACATACAGAAGCTGCTATGAGCCAAATTTTATCACCCAAGTGTGGAAGCCGGTTTAGGCAAAATTACCTTCAGTAAGTGAATAGATAAACTGTAACATCCAGGCAACAGAATATTATTCAGTGTTGAAATAAGCTACAAAGACATGTAGGCAATTGAAATGCATATGGCTAAGCAAAAGGAGGCAACCTAGAAAGGCTACATGCTGAAAAATTCAATTTTTTTATGATACTATAATGATGGATACATGTCATACTACACTTGTCCAACCCCATCAACTGTATAACACCAAGACGAGTCCTAAGTTATCTACGACTCTGAATTATCATGATGTGTTGATGTAGGCTCATCAATTGTAACAAATGTACCACTTTGGTGGGGGATGTTGATAATGAGGGAAGCTATGCAGTGTGAGAGTAAGGAAAATGCGGGAAGAAATTTCCATACATTCATTTTCAAATTGCTGTGGACCTAAAAATGCTCTTAAAAAATAAAGTCTTTAAAAATTTAACTAATAAAAAGATAGAATCATGATCATTAAGCTTAGCATAATGAAAATCATTGTTTACATTTATAACCACAACTTTCTTTGAAAGTGCAAATGACAACTTAATAGAAATAAATTCAAAATAGTTTAGTAAGATAATTTAGAAATAAGTTTCCAAGAAAGCTGAGAAATGAAGCAGTAGTTAGAAGGTAAGTGAGGAGAAGAGAAGGATTTTTAGCTTGCTTTTATTTATTTATTTATTTATTTTGTGGCCAGTAAGAATTTTCTTTTTTCTGTAATTTTTATTATTTATTATAACCATATCTGTTATTATAAATTGTGATTTTTCTTTATTCTCTATACACAACAGTGAGATTTTCAAATAGAGATAACCTGCATTTGTATTTAAAATCCTTAACCGCTCACATCCAAACTCACACCCCACAGTATAGGAATATATGATGTCACTGAATGATTCTGCCAAATGTTTAGAAAAGAAGTAATACTATTTTAATAAAACTCCTACAGATATTTGAAGATTTGTTCCTTACTTATTTTAAGAAACCAACATTACCTTGACACCAGATCAATATACATATCATTATTCCTGATGTAATAGATTCAATATTTTTGATACAATTTTAGCAAGTTGAATCCAAGAAGGCATTAAAAGAATGTGTTGGAAGTGACATCAAGACAGTGGAATAGAAGACTTCCAGTGTTGCACCTTCCCACAAGTTACAAATTTACAACTATTAAAAAGCAAAGACTGCCAACCCGGAACTGCTGGAACTGGGGGAAAATGAGGGGATACCCGTAGAATTTGTGAAGGCATGAGAGGCAACAGTAAGAGGGTATAGGTATAGGGACAATGTCTATTGTTCTGAGCCAGGCAGGTACAGAAGCAGGGATTAGCTGTTACAGAAAACAAGGAAAAAGAAAAGAAAAGAAAACAAACAAACAAACAAAAAAACACAGTCTGTGGCAGCCTTTGCATAAGCCTGCTTGGAGACTGTAGGGGAGAGGAGAGCTTTGGAGCATACCCTACCAGCAAGCTATATGGACTACTGGCAGGATTCTCCTGAGCCTGTGTAGGAACAAGAGGACACAACTTACTAGAGAAAAGAATGCCCAGAGGTTGGTGAGTTACTGCTGTGACGCATACACAGCCTGCCCCATGGGAAGCAGTTGGAGTGCAGGGGTAAAACTGGCCCACCAGGTGAACACTGGGCACAACAAGGACAGTTGATCTCAGCAGAAATTGGACATAGGAAATAGAACTGGAGGAGGCTCAATATGCAGGAAATCCTCCATCCTGCGCTGGAATTTCCACACAGCTCAAACCCAGAAGTGACTAACAATCTCACAGAAAGTTTTCTGCAGAGAATCAGCAGCAAACAGCAGTCTCCTTAAATGGCTGGGCCTCAATGGAAAGACACAAAGATCAAGAAAGAACAGAGAAATACATTGTCACCAAATGAAACAAAACACCAGCAATGGTTGCAGAGAAACAGCAGCTCTATGAAACATCTCACAGAGAATTCAGAATAACCCTCTAAAGGATGTTCAGGGAGTCACAAGAAAATACAGATTGAAGATTAAATGATATCCAGAAAGTAATTTGGAAGCAGAATGATAACCTTGACAAAAGAGTAGAACTTAAAAAAATAAAAAAAAATACATTACCTGAATTGGAAAACTGCAACAGCAGACTTAATCAGTGAGCTTAAAGATAGAACACATGAAGGCATCCAATCAAAGGAGCAAAAAGAAAAAAAGAGTAAGAAAAAATGAAACAGAAGTACAGCAAATATGGGAATCCCTCAAGTGAAATAACTCCTGCATAAGTGGCATAAATGAAGAACAGGAAGAAGAAAGAGATGTAGAAACCATATTCAAGAAAATAATGGCTGAAAATTTCCCAAGTGTGGAGAATGACAGCATCCAGGTATAGGAAGTTCACAGTTGGCCAGTCAAATTCAATCCAAAGAGGAACACCCCAAAGAACATTATCATCAAATTATCAGAAACCAAGACAAAGAGAGAATATTGAAAGCAGCAAGAGAAAAGAGACACATTGTTAAAAGGAGCCACAATACATCCCTCAGTGGATTTCTCAGTAGAAACCCTACAGGACAGAGGGGAATGGGATGACACATTCAGAGTGGTGAAGGAAAAAGACTGTCAGCCAAGAACTCTGTATTTTGCAAAACTAACCTTCAAATATGAAGGAGAAATAAAGTCTTTTCCAGACAAACAAAAGCTAACGGAATTCATGAACACTAAGCCTTCCTTACAAGATATGCTAAAGGGAGTTCTTCAATCTGAAAGAAGCTGACACTAATCAGCAGCAAGAAAACATTTGCAGCTATATAACTCATTAGAAAAGTAAGTTCACAGACAACCTCAGAGCACTCCAATATTGTGAGAGGGGGTGAATAAACTGCTTACATCCTTAGTATGAAGACTAAAGGACAGACGTAACAAGACATACAAAAACCGTTAAAAGATGTTAAAAGATGTAATTTGAAAAATCAAATTGTCAAAAAGTGGGAGTAGTGATGCCAAAGCATAGAGTTACTTGGTTGTTTTCTTTTATCTTAGATATTAAAGTTAAGTTATTATTAGTCTAAGATAAGTTGTTATAACTGTAACATGTTTTTTGTAAGCCTCATGATAACAATAACACAAAAACTTAGAAGAGACATACTAAAAATAAATAGCAAGAAACCAAAATGTAAAGCTAGAGAAAAACCACTCAAGCACAAAGGAAGACAGTAAGACCAGAAAAAAGGAGAAAAGTATTCACAAAAAGAGAAAAAGAATAATAAAATGGCAGTAAGGACTCCCTATATCAATAATAGCCCTAAATGTGAACCGATTGAATGACCTAATTAAAAGAAACAGAGTGGCTGGATGGATTATAAAACAAGAGTCAACAATATGATGTCTACAAGAAACTCATTTAACCAATAAATACACATACTGGCTGAAAGTGAAGGGGTGAAAAAAGATATTTCACCCAAATAGAAACCAAAAAAGAGCAGGAGTAGCTATACTTATATCAGATAAAATATACTTCAAGAAAGGAAAGTGAAAAAAGATAAGAAAAACATTCATAATATAATGATGAAGGGATCAATTCAACAAGAGCATATAACAATTCTATCTATATATGCAACCAACTCCGAAGCACCCAATTATATAAAGCAATTACTATTGGACCTAACAGGAGAGATTGACTCCAGCACAATAATATTTGGGGATTTTCATACTCCACAGAACAGACCATTTAGAAAGAAAATGATCCAGAAAACTTCAGAAATAATCTCTATTCTAAGCCAGCATGACCTAACAGATATTTATAGAACAATTTATTCAACAGCTACAGAATGCATTCTTCTCAGTAACACATGGGATGTTCTCCAGAATAGACCATATATTAGGACACAAAACAAGTCTCAACAAATTTTAAAAAATCAGAATCATATCAACCACCTTATCCAACCACAATGGAAATAAAACTAGAAATCAACAACAAAAGGGACACTTCTTAGAAACTATACAAATATATTGAAATTAAACTACATGCTCCTCAACAATGAATGGATCAAAGAAATGATCAAGAAGGGAATTAAAAACTCCTGTAGACAAATGAAAATGAAAGCACAGCATACCAACAAATCTAACTGATGGGATATAGTGAAAGAAGTTCTAAAAAGGAAGTTTATTGCTATACATCCCAGTAGTAATTCTTCACAAACAAAAGCAATGCATAAAGGTTTTCCATTTCATAACAATTTGAAAATCACCACACTTTTTTTTTTTATCAATATACAATGTGGTTGATTATTGTGGCCAATTACCGAAACCTCCCTCGCCCCACCCTCTCTCCCCTCCCTCCCAACAATCTCCTTTCTGTTTGCTTGTCGTATCAACTTCAAGGAATTGCAATTGTTGTGTCTTCTTCCCTCCACCCCACCCCCCGGTTTTTTGTGTATTTATTTATTTATTCTTAGCTCCCACAAATAAGTGAGAACGTGATATTTCTCTTTCTGTGCCTGACTCATTTCACTTAATATAATTCTCTTTAGGTCCATCCATGTTGTTGCAAA
>NW_007727506.1:188032-210691 GCF_000696425.1 Galeopterus variegatus
AAGAGCAAAAAGCACATAGCTAAAATACCAAAATTACCTTGAAACATATAAAAGAAAATGTATCAGAAGTACAAAGATAGTTGTCAAATTAACATTTATAGAAGGAGAATTAAAAAACCTTTTTAAAGAAATTAAAAGGCCAAGTAGATTTTAAAAATGAATATGAACATGAAGTACATCAGCACTATAATTAAAACATTAAACATACACATATAAAACTCTGTATTCAACAGAGAATATTCATTCTTTTTGGTTACTTTTAGAATATATTTTAAAAATTGACCATGTATTGAACCACAAAGAAGATTTCAACAAATTCTCCAAAGACCCCATAAAAGAAGCCACATTTCCTAATTACAACAAAATAACTAATTATAAGTATCTACACACACTCACACGTACACACACAATTTAAAATCTCTACACTTAGGTATTAACAAAAAAGTATTCTTAGTCATTCTCAGGTTAAAGAAGAAATCAAATAGACATTATAGATTATTTAGCAATAAGTACATAGCAAAACATATTGAGTTTAGCCAAAGCAATATTCAGAGAAAAATTTATAATCTTAAATTTATTCCTTGGAAGAATATAAGGACTAAACATAAAGTAAATAAACATTTAAGCCAATTTTTTTAAAAAAGCCTAAAAATGTAGAAGACAGAAATTAATAGAAGCCAAACACCGAAATTAATGAAATACAAACACACGAAAACACCAGTGCTTTAATTAAATCAGATTATCTTTTTCCTTAAAAAAATATAATATAGATAAATTTCACCAAGTCAAAAAAAAAAAACACAAGAAGAGATGTCAAAAATATCATTAGAAACAAGAAGGTGCGCGATAGGCTTGGTGCCTTTGTCAAAGATCAGATGGCTGTAGGTGTGTGGGTTGATTTCTGGATTCTCTGTTCTATTCCATTGATCAGTGTGTCTGTTTTTATGCCAGTACCATGATGTTTTGGTTATTATAACTTTGTAGTATAGTTTAAAGTCATGTAGTGTTATGCCTCCAGCTTTATTTTTTTGCTCCACATTGCTTTGGGTATGCATGGTCTTTTGTTATTCCATATAAATGTCTAGATAGTTTTTTTTCCATTTCTGAGAAAAACATCATTGGAATTTTGATAGGGATTGCATTGAGTCTGTATATCACCTTAGGTAGTATGGACATTTTAACAATGTTGATTCTTCCAATCCAAGAGCCTGGGATATCTTTCCATCTTCTTGTATCCTCTCTAATTTCTCTCAGCAGTGGTTTGTATTTCTCATTATAGAGATTTTTCACATCCTTGGTTAATTCAATTCCTAAGTATTTTATTTTTTTTATTATTATTATTTTTTTTTGGTGGCTAATTTAAATAGGCAAGCTTTCTGGACTTCTCTTTCTGCATGTTCACTATGGGAGAACAGTAATGTTACTGATTTTTGTGTATTGATTTTGTATCCTGCTATTTGCTGAAATCATTTTTCAACTCCAAGAGTTTTGTAGAGGCTTTAGGCTATTCGATATATAGGATCATGTCATCTGCAAACAGGGACAGTTTGACTTTGTCTTTTCTAATCTGGATGCCCTTTATTTCCTTCTCTTCTCTGATTGCTCTGGCTAGTACATCCAACCCTTTGTTGAATAGGAGTGGCGAGAGTGGGCATCCTTGTCTAATTCCTGTTCTTAAAGGAAAAGCTTTCAGCTTTTCCCCATTCAGGATGATATTGGAAGTGGGTTTATCATAGATGGCTTTAATTATGTTGAGATACTTTCCATCTATACCTAATTTATAGAGGGTCTCTGTCATGAAAGAATGTTGAATTTTACCAAATGCTTTTTCAGCGTCTATAGAGATGATCATATGGTCCTTGTGTTTGATTTTATTGATATGGTGTATCACATTTACTGATTTGCATATGTTGAACCAACCTTACATACCTGGGATGAATCCCATTTGATCGTGGTGTATAATTTTACATATATGTTGCTGTATTCTGTTAGCTAGTATTTTATTGAGGATTTTTGCATCTATATTCATCAAGGCTATCAGCCTGTAGTTTTCTTTTTTAGTTGTATCTTTACATGGTTTTGGTATCAGGGTGATGTTTGCTTCATAAAATGAGTTTGAGAAATTTCTTTCTGTTTCAATATTTTGGAATAGTTTTTAAAGTATTGGTGTCAATTCCTCTTCGAATGTCTGGTAAGATTCTGCTGTGAATCCATCTGGTCCTGGGCTTTTCTTTGTTGGGAGCCTTCTCATGACAGCTTCAATCTCCTTTATTGTTATTGGTCTGTTCAGATTTTTTACATCTTCTTGGCTCAGTTTTGGGAGCTTGTGTGTGTATAGAAATTTATCCATTTCCTCCAGATTTTCTAATTTGTTGGCACATAGTTGTTTACAGTAGTCTTGAATGATTCCTTGTATTTCAGATGTATCAGTTGTAATATCACCTTTTTCATTTATAATTTTTGTTATTTGCATCTTATCTCTTCTTTTTTTAGTTAGTCATGCTAATGGTTTGTTAATTTTATTTAACTTTTCAAAAAACCAACTTTTTGATTCATTGGTTGTTTGTATTGTTTTTTTGGATTTCAATTTAATTAAGTTCTGCTGATCTTAACGATTTCTTTCTGTCTGCTAAATTTGGGTTTGGATTGCTCTTTTTTTTTAGTTCTTTAAGGTGAAGTGTTAAGTTGTTCACTTTCCATCTTTCCATTCTTCTGAAGTAAGCATTTAATGTGATAAATTCCCCCCTTAGTACTTCTTTTGCAGTATCCCACAGGTTTTGGTATGATGTATCATTGTTTTTATTAGTTTCAATATATTTTTTGTTTTCCTGTTTGATTTCTTCTTGGACCCATATGTCATTAAGTAGAATGCTGTTTAATTTCCATGTGTTTGTATAGTTTCCAGAATTTTGTTTGTTATTGATTTCTAATTTTAATCCATTGTGGTCTGAAAAAATACAAGAAATAATTCTAATTTTTTTGAATTCGTTGAGACTTGATTTGTGACCTAACATGTGATCTATCCTGGAGAATGATCCATGTGCTGATGAGAAAAATGAATATTCTGAGGTTGTTGGATGGAACGTTCTTTAGGTATCTGCCAAGTCTAATTGGTCTAGTTTGTTGTTTAGATCTTGTTTTTCTCTGCTGATTCTTTGTCTAGATGATCTGTCCAATATTGACAGTGGTGTGTTCAGGTCCCCTGCTATTATGGTATTAGTGTCTATTTCCTTTTTCAAGTCTAATAGAGTTTGTTTTATAAATCTGGCTGCTCCAACATTGGGTGCTTATATAATTATGATTGTTATGTCTTCTTGATGGATCAATCCTTTTATCATTATGTAGTGGCCCTCATTATCTCTTTTTATGGTTTTTTAGTTTAAAGTCTATTTTATCAGATATAAGAATAGCTACTCCAGCTCATTTTTCATTTCTGTTTGCATGGTAAATCTTTTTCCATCCTTTCACTCTTTCCATTTCATAACAATTTGAAAATCACCACACTATTTTTTTTTAATTTTATAAATGCCTACATAGAAATAGAAGAGTCCAAACAAGCAACCTAATGTTACATCCCAAGGAACTGAACAAACAAGAGGAAACCAAACCCAAAATCAGTAGAAACAGAGAAATAACAAAGATCAGAGCAGAAATAAATAAATTAGAGATTAAAAAAGTAATACAAAAGATTGATAAAACAAAGTGTTGGTTCTTTGAAAAGATAAACAAAATCATTAAACCCTTATTTAGACTAATGAAGAAAAACAGAAAACTCAAAGCCAGAAATGAAAAAGGGGATATTACAACTGATACCACAGAAATACAAAAAAAAAAATCATAAGAAATTACTTTGAACAACTATATGCAAACTGAAAAACCTAGCAGAAATAGATAAATTCCTGGACACATAAAACTTATCAAAGCTGAATCATGAAGTGTCAGGTCCTCCACCGGCTAACCCAAACAGCCTTTGCCTTGCTATCAGTCTCTCCCTTGGTGTCACTTCTGGTGGGCGGGCGGATTGCCCAGATTCCTCTTTACCCAGTCCCCGTTGAGAGGAGATGGAGGAAGAGAGCCATGAAGAGAGGTGAGCACAGCCGCCAGCCCCAACCAGCCCGTTAAAGAACACTCAGACGCGGCGGGGGTTCTGTTGAGCAGTTCCGTTTATTATCACACAAGCACTTGCTTTTAAAGGCAAATGGGGAAGGGAGGTTTTTACATCCTCCAATCAGTTTAAAGGTTACAAGAGCATGCATCCTGTCTCAGTGCCTAGCTATTGCAATCATGCAGTGTTCATGAGCGTGGAAGCATGTATTTGGCCAATAAGGGCTAAGGCAAGGCTCCTGCAGACACTCCCACCCTACTTCCTCCTGACGCCGTCTTAGGCTGCCACATTAATACGCCCTTGTGGGCCCATAATGGCCCTGCTTATAATGTCACTTAAGGTGGCATTCCTGAACACTTGTTAGTTTTTAAGGCCCGACAATGAAGAACTAGAAAACCTAAACAGACCCATAACAAGTAATGACATTGAAGCAGTAATAAAGTCTTCTAACAAAGAAAACTTCAGGACCATATGGCTTCAATGCCAAATTCTACCAAGCATTTAAGGAAATAATACCAATTCTTAAAATCTCCCAAAAAATTGAAGAAGAGAGAATACTTCCAAACTCACTGTATTTGGCCAGCATTACCCTCTCACCAAAACTGAAAAAAGATACAGTAAAAAAGAAAACTATAGACCAATATCCCTAATAAATACAGATGCAAAGATCTTCCATAAAATACTACCAAACAGAATCCAGCAACATTTTAAAAAGATCATACACCATGATCAAATGGGATTCATCCCAAGGAAGCAAGTATGGTTTAATATACACAAATCTATAACCATGATATATCACAACAACAGAATGAAGAAAAAAAATTATGATCATTTTGCAGAAAAAGCATTTAATAAAGTACAACACTCCTTTGTGATAGAACACTCAACAAATTAGGTATAGAAGGCATGTACCTCTGCACAATAAAGGCCATATATGACAGGTCCACAGCTAATATCATACTGAATGGACAAAAATTGGAAGTTTTTCCTCTAAGTTCTGTAACAAGACAAGGATGCCTACATTCCTCACTCTTATTCAACATAGTACAAGAAGTTCTAGCCTGTGCAATAAGACAAAAGAAAGTAATAAAGGGCATTAAAACTGGAAAGAAGGAAGTCAAAGTATCCCTGTTTGCAGATGACATGATCCTATGCATGGAAATCCCTAGTCTCCACCAAAAAATTATTAGAGCTAGTAATTGAATTCAGTAAAGTGGCAGTGTGCAAAATTAATAAGCAAAAATCAATAGCTTTCCTATATGCCAACAATGAAATATCCAAAGTAGAAATCAGGAAAATAGTCCTATTCACAAGTTACCTAAAAAATGAAAAACATAGGAGTAAATTTAACAAAGGAAGTGAAAGAACTTTCCAATGAAACCTGTAAAACATTGGTGAAAAATATTGAAGAGGGCATAATTAATGAAAAGATATCCATGTTCATGGGTTGGATTAACATATTCAAAATCTCCATATCACATAAAGCAATCTATACATTTAATGCAATCCTAATCAAAATACTGTAGATATTCTTCACAGAAATATAAAAAAATGATCTTACAATTTGTATGGGACCACAAAATACCCTGAATAGTGAAAGCAATCTTGAACAAAAATAACAAACTTTTAAGCATCCTACTTCCTGATGTTAAAATATACTATAAAGTTATAGCAACAAAAACAGCATGGTACTGGTGCAAAAACACTCAATTAACCAATGGAATAGTATGGAAAGCTGAGAAATAAACCCACACACTTACAGCCAACTAATTTTCAACAAAGGTGTCAAAAATATGCAACGGGAAAAGAACAGCCTCTTCAATAAATAGTGCTGGGAAAGCTGGATATCAACATCCAGAAGATTGAAACTAGACCCCTGTCCCTCAGCACACACAAAAACCAACTCAAAATAGATCAAAACCCTAAATTTAAGATCCAAAATGGTGAAACTGCTAGAAGAAAACATAGGGGAAACACCAAACAAAATGAGAATGAGCAACACGTTTTTGAGCAACACTAGAAAATCACAGGAAACTAAAGCAAAAATACATAAATGGGACTACATCAAACAAAAAGTTTTGAGTGCAAGGGACATTGTCATCAAAATGAAAAGACAACCTACAAAATGGGAAAAAGTGTTTGCCAGACACACATCAGAGGAGAGGCTAATGTCTAGAATATATAAGAAACTTAAATGACTCAATAGCAAAAAACAAATACCCAATTAAAAATGTGCAAAGGATGTGAATAGACTTTTCTCAAAAGAAGAAATACAAATGTCCAGCAGGCATATGAAAAAAAATGCTCAAAGTCACTAATCATCGGGAAAATGCAAATTAAAACCACAATGAGACTTCATCTCTCTCTGGTTAGAAAGGTTATTATCAACAAGACAAAAAGTAACAAATACCAAGAAGACACAGAGAAAAAAAAATGTTCTACATTGATGATGGAGGTGTAAATTGGTATAACCGCCATGGAAAACAATATGGTGTTTCCTCAAAGAATTAAAAATAGATCTACCCTATAATCCAGCTATCTCACTATTCAGTATATACCGAAAGAAAATGAAATCAATATATCAAAAAGACACCAACACTCCCATGTTCATCACAGCACTATTCACAGTAGCCAAAAGATGGAAGCAACCTAAGTATACATCAAGAGGTGAACGGATAAAAAAAACTGTGTTATATATACACAATGGACCACTTCTCAGCTATTAAATAAAATGATGTCCTGTAATTTATGGCAACATGGATGAAACTTAAAACCATTTATCATGTTTACCATTTATCATGGTAAACGAAATAAATCAGGCACAAAAAAATATATATACCAATGGTATCAAAAATCAAACAAGGAAACAAATATCAAAAAGCAAAGTGACTCTCATAGAAATAGAGTAGAATAAGTTACCAGAGGTGGGGAAGTGGGGAGGAGGAAAAGTGATGGACAAATGAGTACAAAACTAAGCTATCTACCCTAAGTGAATTATTTTGCACTATATACAAATGTTGAAACAACACACTGTTTCCCACAAATATGCACAATTAAATATTAAGATAGTTTGAATAATAATAAAAGAATACATTATATTCAAGTGGGATCTATCTAAGATATGCAAGGTTGGTTTAACTTTTGAAAATCAATCAATGTCTTTGACCATATTAACAAACCAAAAAGCAATTATCAAATCAAATAATCATCTCAATAAAGGCAGCAAAAGCATTTAATAAAATTCAACATCCAGTCCTGATAAAAATTCATAACAAACTAAGAAAAGAGTGGAGAGCAGCCACAGGCAGCCCCCACCCAGCAAACAGATGGCAGGAACACTGCTGGGGACATCAGCAGCTGCAGGCAACTCTCATGACAGATGACAGGAGCATGCATGACCTCAGGAGCCACAGGTAGCCCCTGCTGCTGCTACAGACATTGCTTAAATGCAGATGGTCTGCCAGAGCAACCAACACAGCCAGTGCTGCTGCAAGGGTGGCTCACTGCCACAGAAACAGAAACTGTTGCCCTGCAGACAGCCCACCAACCATTCAACTGCATTGACGCAGAAAAGTCACCAGCAGAGCCTGGAGAAAGAGGTGAGTAAGTGCAGACCCACAACCCAGTGGCCCAACCCACTTGCTGTAGTGCAGCTGGGGGTGGGAGTTACATACACAGCCCATGTGACTGCTTTGATCTGGGGAGAGAGACACATGAAATCCTCCTAGAATGCAGAAACCCAGGATACCCAAATAGAATGAGGAAGAAAATTCCTAATCACCACCAACCCATCTGCCAACCAGGGGAAGCATGGATCCAGGAGGAGCTCTGCCTGTAGGAAAGAGGAAAGATAAACTCCATCCACGGTCACCCATTTAAACTGAGGAGCTCCATTATATTCCGGTGCACCTATCAGGTTCATGGGATGTTAGCTAGGGTGCTGATAAGCCCACCCCAGCCATAGAGTGTCAGGCACTTGGGCACTTCTCCCCCAAAACTCGAGAACTCACCCATGTCCTCAATGAACCAAAACACTGTCACTAATCTCAGCAAGGAATCACTAAGTGCTCCAGTGTGTAGGCCAAGGAAGCACCCCCACACAACTCGAACCCTGAATTTGGCTGAAGCCCCCACATAGAGACTACCCTACTGCATCTACTCAGAACCAATACCAAAACACCCTATTCAATGGTCAATATAAAACACATCTACAGGAGGAAGTCTCTACTATCCTCAAAGCCCACTCCAGAGTAATAGAAGAAGAAACCGCTCTACGAGATGACCAGACATCAATGTACAGATACAAAAAAAAAAAAAAAAAAAAAAAAAAAAATACGAAAAAACAAGAAAATATGGCACCACCAAAAGGATACAATAAGTTTTCAAGCACCAGACCACATACAGCAGGAAACTTATGATATGACTGAAAAGGAATTACAAGCAACAATCTTAAGGAAACACAATGAGGTACAAGAAAACTCCCTCACACAACAAAACAAAATGAGAAAATGTATCCAGGATATGAAGAAGGAAACTGACAAAGAGAATAATACCTTAAAAAAGAATGTAGCAGAACTCCTGCAACTGAAAAATTAATTCAAAGAAATAAAAAACACAATTGTGTGCTTCAGGAGCAGGTTAGAGCAAGCAGAAGAATTTTTGACCTTGAAGACAGTCTTTTCAAAATAGCACACAAGTATTGTGCAAAAACATCCAAATCATGGGTGTTCCATATAAGGGGAGGAGAAAGGAAAAGGCATTTAAAACCTATTGAATGAAATAACAGCAGAAAAATTTCCAAATATAGGGAGAGACACGGATCTTCAGATGTAGGAGGCTAAAAGATCCCCAGACAGATTTAATCCAAAAAGGTCCTCTCCAAGACACATTATAGTCAAACTGGCAAAACTCAAAGACAAAGAGAGAACTTAAAAACAAATGAAAAGCATCAAGTCACCTATAAATAGAAGAGTCCCTTATACTAACAGCAGATTTCTCAACAGAATCTCTACAGCCTAGAAGAGAATAGGATGATATATTAAAAATACTGCAAAAAAAAAAAAAAAATGCCAGCCAAGACAACTATACCTGGCAAGACTATCCTTCAGAAATAAGGGAGAAATAGTGTACTCCTCAGACAAACAAAGCCTCTGAGAGTTCACCACCACCACCACACCACAAAATCTCAAAGAAATCCTCAAGGTAGTCCTGCATCTGGAATCCAAAAAACAATCATCACTGAAATGTATACACAAGAAAGAACAAAATCTACTGGTACAACTAAAATATGAACAAGAGAAAGAAACTATATCTTACCACTTCAAAAATACAACCAACCCCAAAGACAAACAATAAAAGGTGAAAAAAGGAACAAAAGATATTTAAAATATCCAAACAAAAACTGATGAAATGCTAGGAGTAAGACAATACCTTTCAATAACAACCCTAAGTGTAAATAGATTAAATTCCCACTCAAAAGACACAGATTGACTGATTGAATTAAAAAGCTACACCCAACTATATAACTGTCTTCAAGAGAGTCACTTCACCTGTAAAGACACACACAGACTAACAGTGAAGGGATGGAAAAAAATATACCACGCAAATGGAAATCAAAGTTGAGCAGAAGTAGCTATTCTTATATTGGAATAAATTGACAAAAAAACATAAAAAAGAGACAAAAATGGTCATAATATAATAATAAAGTTATCTATCCAGCAAGAACTCATAACAATTGTAAATATATATGCATCAAACAGGGGAGCAACCAGATATATAAAGCAAACACTATTAGACAGAAGGAGATAGACCCAAATATGACAGTAGCTGAGAACATAAGCACCCCTCTCTTAACATTGGACAGATCATCTAGGCAACAAATAAATAGAGAGATACAGGATTTGAACTATACTTTAGACCAATTGGACCTGGCAGATATCTACAGGACATTTCATCCAATAACTAAATTATATACATTCTTCTCATCAGTGCATGGAACATTATCTATTATAGACCACATGTTAGTTCACAAATCAAGTCTCAACAAATTAAAAAATAATCATTTCAAGTATCTTCTCATAGCATAACAGATTAAAATTAGAAATCAATGACAAGCAAGACTGAACAAAGAAGAAATAGAAAACCTGAGCAGACCAGTAACAAGCAATGAGATTGAAGCACTAATCAGCAGTTTACCAATAAACAAAAGCCCAGGATCAGATGGCTTTACGGTCGAATTCTACCAAACCTTTAAAGAGGAATTAACACCAACTCCCTTCAAACTATTCCAAAAAATTGAAATACAGGCCATTCTCCCAAACTTATTCTATGAGGGCAGCATCACCCTGATACCAAAAGCAGACAAAAGTACAACTAGAAAATAAAACAGCAGGCCAATAACTTTGATGAACATAGATGTAAAATTTCTCAAGAAAATATTAGCAAACATAATACAGCAACATATGAAAAAATTATACACTGTGATCAAGTGGCATTCACCCCAGGGATGCAAGGATGGTTTAACATAAGAAAGTCAATACATGTACTACACCATATCAACAAAATCAAGACAAAAGCCATATGATTATCTCAATAGGCACAGAAAAATCATCTGACAAAATTCAGTGTCTCTCTTTGTGATAAAGACTCATCAAATTAGATATAGAAGGAAAGTATCTCCACACAATAAAAGCCATATATAACAAGCCATTACAAATATCATCTTCTCAGCTTTTCCTCTAAAAGCAGAAACAAGACAAGGTTGCCCATTCTCACAATTCCTTTTAACATATTATTGGAAGTAATAGCCAGAGCAATCGGACAAGACAAAGAAATAAAGGGCATCCAGATTGGAAAAGACAAAGTCAATCTGTCCCTGTTTGCAGATTACATTATTCTCTATATAGAAAAGCCTAAAGACTCTACAAAAAAGCTGTTAGAGCTGATAAATGATTTCAGTAAACTTTTAGGATACAAAATAAACACACAAAAATCAGTAGCATTTTATACTTCAACAATGAACTTGCAGAAAACAAATCAAGAAAGTAAGCTCATTTACAATAGTCACCAAAAAATTAAAATACTATGAATCAAGTTCATCAACTAAGGAGGTGAAAGACCTCTACCAAAAGAACTATATACAAAACTGCTGAAAGAAATTAAGGAGGACATAAAAAGATGAAAGACATTCCATGCTCTTGGATTGGAAGAACTAATTTTGTGAAAATGGCCACCTTCCCAAAGCTATCCACAGATTCAAAAAAATCCATCCCCATCAAAATACCAATAACATTCTTGACAGAAATGGAAAAAACAATCCTACCATACATATAGAACAGCAAAAGACCCCAAGTAACCAAAGCAATCCTGAGCTAAATAAATAAATACATACATACATACATAAATACATAAAGCAAGCCAGAGGCATAACAATACCAGACTTCAAATTAAATTACAAAGCTATAATAACCAAAACAACATGCTACAAGCATAAAAACACTCAAACAAATCATACAGAATAAAGAATCCACTAATCAACCCACATACTTAGCATCCAACTGTTCTTGGACAAAGGCAACAAGAACATATATTGGGAAAAAGACTGTGTCTTCAATAAATGCCAGGAAAACTGTATATCCATATGTAGAAGAATGAAACTAGATCATGTACCTCTCACCATAAAGTCAACGCAAAATGAATTAAAGATTTAAATATAAGACCTGAAACTATAAAACTACTACAAGGAAACAGGCAAAACACTTCAGGAATTAGTACTGCACAGAGACTTTATGAATAAGATCCCAAAAACACGGGAAAAAAAATAGAAAATATAATCAAGTGGGATTATATCAAACTAAAAAGCTTCTAAACAGCAAAAGAAACAATTAACAGAGTAAAAAGGCAACCTACACAATGGGAGAAAACATTTGCAAACCATGCATCTGTCGAGGGAGTAATACCCAGAATATACAAGGAAACAGTTAAAAACAAGTAACTCAATTTAAAAATAGGCAAATGAGCTGAACAGGCATTTCTCCAAGAAAGATACACAAATGGTCAATAGACACATGAAAAATGCTCAACACCACTAAGCATCAGAGAAATATAAATGAAAACTACATTGACATAGCATCTCACCGCAGTTAGATTGGCCATTATCAAACAGACAGAGAATAACAAATGGTGGCCAGGATATAGAGGAAGGGGAACTGTCCTGCACTTTTGGTGGGTCTGTAAATTAGTGCAGCCATTATGGAGAACAGTATGGAGGCTCCTCACACAACAAAAGATAGAACTGCCATATGATCCAGCAATCCCCCTGCCAGGTATATACCCAAAGGAATGGAAATCATCATGTCAAAGGGATATCTGCACTCACATGTTTATAGCAGCTCTATTTGCAATAGCCAAGAGTTGGACCCAACCTAAATGTACATCGAAAAACAACTGGATAAGGAAAGTGTGGTATATATACATAATGAAATACTACTGTGCCAACAAAAGAGTAAAATTCTGCCATTCACAGCAACATGAGTGAACATAGACAAATTTATATTAAGTGAAATAAGTCAGCCACATAAAGAGAAATACCACATATTCTCTCTTGTAGGTGGGAGCTAAAAAAATAAGCAACAGAAAAAAGAAAGATACAGCAATCACAATAATTCATTGAACTTTCGAAAGGAGGGAACAAAACTGTGGCCATCTGAGGTAGAAACATGGAGATGAAGGGTGGTTAGCAAAAAATTAATATATGACCACAAAAAAATGATTATATTGTGTAATAGTGAATATTACTAATTATCATGATTTGAGCATCACATATATCACTGAGGTATTCATATTCAATGCTGTACCCCACATATATATATAGACAAAAAATTATCGGATACTCTCCACTCTCCAAAAGACACTGTTAAGAGAATAAAGAGAGACCAGGCACTGACTAGGAAAAAATCATTCAACAATCATATTGCATAAAAGACTTGAATCTAGAATATTAGTACTCTCAAAACTTAATGAGGAAGATGCATAAAAATGGGCAAAGAACCATATACCACTAAATAAGATATGCTAATGGCAAATAAGTATATGAAAAACACTAAAACATCCCTATGATTCAGGTAAATACATTTTGAACTATAATGAAATAATAATGCACACATCAGTACAATGACTAAAATTAAAAAGACTGACCAAACAAAATTTTGGTTGAGATGCATAGAAATTGGAACCACTGGTGGAAATATATAGTGCTACACCTACTCTGAAAAACAGTTCAACAATTTCTGGAAAACTATATGAGCATAAATACCCACCATATAACCCAGCCTATTCACATCTAGCTGTTCACCAGAGAAATGATAGCCTTTGTCCATACAAAGAGTTGTACACAATTGTTCACAGTAGATATTTATGTAATAGCCCAAAGCTGGAAGTTACTCAGATTTCCTTTAACTCTTAATTGGATAAACGAATTACATATCTATACAATGAAATACTATTCAGCAATGGAAAAGGATAAACTTTTGATAAATTCAACTATATGGATAAATTTTAAAATAATTATACTGAATAAAAAAAGACACTCAAGGAAAAGAACATACTATACGATTATATTTGTATGAATTTTTAGGAAAGGCAAACTAATCTATAATGTCAAATCTGTACTTGCATTGGGAAACATGAAAGGAGTGAGGATTATGAAGGAGGTATTATTAAGGAGAAGAAAAAATCATTTGTGGGTGATAGAAAAGTTTGTTTACTTGATTGTGTAATGATTTCAGAAATATAAATATGTAAAAACTTATCAAACAGTATACTTAAAATATGTGCAATGTATTTTATGCTAATTATATCTCAAACAAAATGTCAAAAAACATAGTCGCTTGATGACTTTTCCCACTTGCAGTTACCCAGTTTCTACATATATCACACCATTAATTTTACTCTTTCATCATCTGCCTTCCTTAATCATTTTTTCAACATATCCATTAATAATGAGTCTTTTGTTTAAATTTAATTTCTATTAGATTTCTAAGAAAGCCAATGGAAACAATTTAGTCTAGAAGATTTTCCAATGCTTCTTAATTTTAGGCCTGTTTGTCCTCATGTCTAATGGTTGAAGTGTGTACATTTAACAAATGCACAATAGGAAATGAGAGTCCCTACTCAGAGATTACGTAAGAGACCTATTCTTGTATAAGCATACCAGGTAATTGTATTCACTTTAGTAATTTTAAATATAATTATTCACTTTTACTTGTTCGAAATTCATTTATAATTTTCTTAAGCTGTTGCTACCTAAAAATTACTGCTTAAATGAATTAATTCCAAATTGTATGTATAGAAGGAATCTTTTTTGACAGAGTTCCTGAGGAAAACACACTTGGATGATGCTTTTGATCTTTAGAGCCCCTCCAGGGAAAATCCCTGCCCGTATAAATAAATGATAGCTCTCTCCTTTTGTGAGAGAAAGAAAAGTACAATTTCCATTGAGATTCCCTGTGGCTCACCATGAATTGGATTGCTTTGGTCAATTTCTTAGTGGAAATGACATTGCCTTCCAAATGGAGATACATGCATTTGTGTGTGTGTGTGTGTGTGTGTGTGTGTGTGTGTGTGTGTGTATTTGGTAGGTGGGTAAAGATTGCATTCTTTAATCTTCTTTGCTTTGTTTTATTGCCAACTCATATTTGGATGACATTAATTCCACCTTTTACCATTTACACCAAAAGGCTCTTCTCTACTTACCTTGACACTATTTAGATCTTTATCTTGGTACCTGAGTGGGACGACTAGAAGTGCACACTTTATTTTTATGAGTCAGCCTTTCTTTCCCTGAGGAGTGTAAAACAAAGAGCTGGAGACTCCAGTAGTCAGCAGCTGGAAGCATTCTCTCAGTACATTTCTCTCTGAATCTGTTGAAAATATTGTATCACAGTTCAGTGTGGTCATAGGATTATCTTAACTTTATATTTCTGCTTTATATGATCCCATGTAATTCACAAAAAAAGCAAGATTACACTGAGGTTTTAAAACTGTAGGAAACTTTCTTGGTTGGTCAGCACATGTTTTTCTCTGTTTTGTCATGCCACTTATGACTTAAAAATGTAACATTGTCTTGTTTAAAGTACTTTCCCTTCTCAGTCAAAAATTTGATTCAGGATAAAAGAGTAAAACTGGATGCCAAATTATTTTACCTCCAATTTGGCCACCATGATTGAGCTAAGTGGGGGAATACTGGCCCTTACTGTAACTTGTTTTGACCTCTTAGTGGGGGGATTTTATGATGGTCCTTAAAAATTAACCCCTCTGACACAAAAGAGTTCTGTGAAGCAAAGATATTTTGTGCCAACTTCCTGTGACTTTTTCTAATTTTTTTTTCTATTTGGTCTATGGTATATTTAGCTAATATTTCACATAGTTTGTTTTATAAGTTACAGAACTTACTGTAGTTCTAACAGACATAAATATTATACTTCATATTTTAAATTTTATGGAAGGAAAAATTAATTTGGTATGTATCACATTAAGTGTCCTCCCAAGTCCAGGCAACCATGCCTCCCCTATGGTAAAAGTTTGAAGGGGCTCTATTTCTGGGTGGAAATGTTCTTAAGGAAAACATGCAAATGAACAAACAAAAACTCACAAAACTTCAGTTGTTGGAAATGGATCAACTTCCCAAAAATGTTTTAGTAAAATCAATGAACTTCATATAAGGTAGTTTAAGCATTTTATTTAATTCATTATCAAACCAACCCCAACCACACAGGCATTTACCTCAGTGAAAAAAGTTATCACTTAATTATATATATAGTCTGTCAGAGAAAAATTCTTCCAGACAAAGTTAAACATGCAAGGAAGACTTTATTTAAGGCTATTGCAATAGAGAAGAGAGGCCAGAACTAAATATGAACTCAAACTTAACTTTGCTAAAACAAAATGTGGGTGTTGTGTTTTTTTTGTTTGTTTGTTTTCAATTTCTGGGGTGAGCCAGAACTTGGTCTAAACTCAATTCCACTAAAACAAAGGGTAACTGGTTTTGTTAATTTTTGGAGTAAGCTAGTGGAAAAGTTCTGAAGGACACTGGGACAACTGGAGGTTGGTCAATGGGATATGTGGAACCCACTGAATTCTTAGTTTGTAAATGTTTTTCTCTGTGATTGTGCCATCTGTGTTTGCTAATTGAAGCTCATTGAAGTTACTGGTAGATATGGGTCCTATCTTTGTTGACAATCACATTTCAAAAAATAATAATGGTTCTCAGCTCCTGATAAAGACATTACAGATATCTCAAAGAGGCACAAAAGAATTCACAATGACACTCTTCACAAAGTAAATGCTCTAAGTAAAGGCAGGTAAAGTGCTTAGAGTTAGAAAGAACCCTTTCTAAATTTTAGTTAAACTGAGAAAAAGATAAAGCCACCTCATTTGAATCCTAGGTAAAAGAAAATGCTTTCAGTTTATCCTGATTTATTCTTATTCAGTAAAATTGCTAAATTTACTGATTACAAGTTTTTACATGATTTGAACACATTTTTGTTTTCCAAAATGTTTTACTAGATATTAAGTAAATGAGTTAGGATTAAAAAGTACTCAATTTAAATGCTTTTTTTTTTCTTCTCAAGGAATTACATAAATTTTCCAACTGTGGGAGAGGCAACATGGGTGGCAATGACAGGGGGTGAANAAATTCTGCCATTCACAGCAACATGAGTGAACATAGACAAATTTATATTAAGTGAAATAAGCCAGCCACATAAAGAGAAATACCACATATTCTCTCTTGTAGGTGGGAACTAAAAAAATAAGCAACAGAAAAAAGAAAGATACAGCAATCACAATAATTCATTGAACTTTCGAAAGGAGAGAACAAAACTGTGGCCATCTGAGGTAGAAACATGGAGATGAAGGGTGGTTAGCAAAAAATTAATATATGACCACAAAAAAAAATGATTATATTGTGTAATATTGAATATTACTAATATCATGATTTGAGCATCACATATATCACTGAGGTATTCATATTCAATGCTGTACCCCACATATATATATATAGACAAAAAATTATGTTCCAATAAATTTAAAAAAGGAGAATTTTCTAGAAATGGATTAAAAGCATCCACACAAAAACATACAGTAAACACCATGTTTATTGATGGAAAAATCGATGATTTCTCCTAAGACCGAGGAAAAGACAAGAATGTTTGCTCTTGCCACCCCTATTCAGTATTGTACTGGAGGTTCTAACCAGTGCAATAAGATAAGGAAAAGAAAAAAAAATGCATTCAGATTAGGAAGTAAGGTTTTTAATTGTCTTTATTCTCAGGTGGCATAATCATCTATGTAGAAAAAAAATCAATGGAATCCACAATAAAAGCTACTAACTAATAAGTGATTTTAGCAAGTTTGCATAAAATCGATATATGGAAATTAATTGTATTCCTCCTACATATTAGCAAATACATTCAAAATTTGAAATTTAAAAATATTATTTAGATACTATAAAAATATCAAGAATTTTCAAGAAAATTCTGACAAAAGTTTTGCAAGATCTGTGCATTGGAAAATGAAAGAACTGGTGAGATAAGTTAAAGACTTCAATTAATGAAAGGACATAAGGTGTTCTTGGGTCATAAGATACATTGTAAAGATATCAAATCTTTCCTAATTGACCTATTAATAAAATGAAAATTTAATAAAAACTGAAGCAGATTTTTTTTTGGTAGAAATTGACAAGCCAATTCTGAAATTTACATGAATAGGCTGGTAACCTAAAATAGCTAAAATGATTTTTACAAAGATAAATTTGGAGTTCTTTACCTAAATTTGAAAATTATTCAACCTTCAGTAACAAAAGGGAGTATGGTACTGTCATATATACAATCAAATAGATAAGTGATATAGAATATAGTTAAGAATTAATTTTCAAAATAGTGCAAAGGCAATTTGGTGGAAAATGAATACAAACAAACAGTTCTGGGGAACTATCAGAAATTTGTGTGCAAAAACAAAACATAACAAAACAAAAATCAAACTTTGATTCATAGCTTGAACCATATTCAAATATCAACCCCCACATGAATTACATACATAAATATAAAACTGAAAACTATGAAAAGCACCATGAAAACGCAAAAGAAAATCATTTGTGATCATGGGTTAGGCAAGGAATTTTTATTTTAAGGACCACAAATGCAATCCTTAAAAAAAAACAAATTGACAAAATGGACTTTGTTAAAAAAAGGATACTCTCCACTCTCCAAAAGACACTGTTAAGAGAATAAAGAGAGACCAGGCACTGACTAGGAAAAAATCATTCAACAATCATATTGCATAAAAGACTTGAATCTAGAATATTAGTACTCTCAAAACTTAATGAGGAAGATGCATAAAAATGGGCAAAGAATCATATACCACTAAATAAGATATGCTAATGGCAAATAAGTATATGAAAAACACTAAAACATCCCTATGATTCAGGTAAATACATTTTAAACTATAATGAAATAATAATGCACACATCTGTACAATGACTAAAATTAAAAAGACTGACCAAACAAAGTTTTGGCTGAGATGCAGAGAAATTGGAACCACTGGTGGAAATATATAGTGCTACACCTACTCTGAAAAACAGTTCAACAATTTCTGGAAAACTATATGAGCATAAATACCCACTATATAACCCAGCCTATTCACATCTAGCTATTCACCAGAGAAATGATAGCCTTTGTCCATACAAAGAGTTGTACACAATTGTTCACAGTAGATATTTATGTAATAGCCCAAAGCTGGAAGTTACTCAGATTTCCTTTAACTCTTAATTGGATAAACGAATTACATATCTATACAATGAAATACTATTCAGCAATGGAAAAGGATAAACTTTTGATAAATTCAACTATATGGATAAATTTTAAAATAATTATACTGAATAAAAAAAGACACTCAAGGAAAAGAACATACTATACGATTATATTTGTATGAATTTTTAGGAAAGGCAAACTAATCTATAATGTCAAATCTGTACTTGCATTGGGAAACATGAAAGGAGTGAGGATTATGAAGGAGGTATTATTAAGGAGAAGAAAAAATCATTTGTGGGTGATAGAAAAGTTTGTTTACTTGATTGTGTAATGATTTCAGAAATATAAATATGTAAAAACTTATCAAACAGTATACTTAAAATATGTGCAATGTATTTTATGCTAATTATATCTCAAACAAAATGTCAAAAAACATAGTCGCTTGATGACTTTTCCCACTTGCAGTTACCCAGTTTCTACATATATCACACCATTAATTTTACTCTTTCATCATCTGCCTTCCTTAATCATTTTTTCAACATATCCATTAATAATGAGTCTTTTGTTTAAATTTAATTTCTATTAGATTTCTAAGAAAGCCAATGGAAACAATTTAGTCTAGAAGATTTTCCAATGCTTCTTAATTTTAGGCCTGTTTGTCCTCATGTCTAATGGTTGAAGTGTGTACATTTAACAAATGCACAATAGGAAATGAGAGTCCCTACTCAGAGATTACGTAAGAGACCTATTCTTGTATAAGCATACCAGGTAATTGTATTCACTTTAGTAATTTTAAATATAATTATTCACTTTTACTTGTTCGAAATTCATTTATAATTTTCTTAAGCTGTTGCTACCTAAAAATTACTGCTTAAATGAATTAATTCCAAATTGTATGTATAGAAGGAATCTTTTTTGACAGAGTTCCTGAGGAAAACACACTTGGATGATGCTTTTGATCTTTAGAGCCCCTCCAGGGAAAATCACTGCCCATATAAATAAATGATAACTCTCTCCTTCTGTGAGAGAAAGAAAAGTACAATTTCCATTGAGATTCCCTGTGGCTCACCATGAATTGGATTGCTTTGGTCAATTTCTTAGTGGAAATGACACTGCCTTCCAAATGGAGATACATGCGCGCGCGCGCGCGTGTGTGTGTGTGTGTGTGTGTGTGTGTGTGTATTTGGTAGGCGGGTAAAGATTGCATTCTTTAATCTTCTTTGCTTTGTTTTATTGCCAACTCATATTTGGATGACATTAATTCCACCTTTTACCATTTACACCAAAAGGCTCTTCTCTACTTACCTTGACACTATTTAGATCTTTATCTTGGTACCTGAGTGGGACGACTAGAAGTGCACACTTTATTTTTATGAGTCAGCCGTTCTTTCCCTGAGGAGTGTAAGAAAAAAGAGCTGAAGACTCCAGTAGTCAGCAGCTGGAAGCATTCTCTCAGTACATTTCTCTCTGAATCTGTTGAAAATATTGTATCACAGTTCAGTGTGGTCATAAGGATTATCTTAACTTTATATTTCTGCTTTATATGATCCCATGTAATTCACAAAAAAGCAAGATTACACTGAGGCTCTAAAACTGTTGGAAACTTTCTTGGTTGGTCAGCACATGTTTTTCTCTGTTTTGTCATGCCACTTATGACTTAAAAATGTAATATTGTCTTGTTTAAAGTACTTTCCCTTCTTAGTCAAAAATTTGATTCAGGATAAAAGAGTAAAACTGGATGCCAAATTATTTTACCTCCAATTTGGCCACCATGATTGAGCTAAGTGGGGGAATACTGGCCCTTTCTGTAACTTGTTTTGACCGCTTAGTGGGGGGATTTTATGATGGTCCTTAAAAATTAACCCCTCTGACACAAAAGAGTTCTGTGAAGCAAAGATATTTTGTGCCTACTTCCTGTGACTTTTTCTAATTTTTTTTTCTATTTGGTCTATGGTATATTTAGCTAATATTTCACATAGTTTGTTTTATAAGTTACAGAACTTACTGTAGTTCTAACAGACATAAATATTATACTTCATATTTTAAATTTTATGGAAGGAAAAATTAATTTGGTATGTATCACATTAAGTGTCCTCCCAAGTCCAGGCAATCATGCCTCCCCTATGGTAAAGTCATTTACTGCAAACAGTTTGAAGGGGCTCTATTTCTAAAACATGCAAATGAACAAACAAAAACTCACAAAACTTCAGTTGTTGGAAATAGATCAACTTTCCAAAAATGTTTTAGTAAAATCAATGAACTTCATATAAGGTAGTTTAAGCATTTTATTTAATTCATTATCAAACCAACCCCAACCACACAGGCATTTACCTCAGTGAAAAAAGTATCACTTAATTATATATATAGTCTGTCAGAGAAAAATTCTTCCAGACAAAGTTAAACATGCAAGGAAGACTTTATTTAAGGCTATTGCAATAGAGAAGAGAGGCCAGAACTAAATATGAACTCAAACTTAACTTTGCTAAAACAAAATGTGGGTGTTGTGTTTTTTTTGTTTGTTTGTTTTCAATTTCTGGGGTGAGCCAGAACTTGGTCTAAACTCAATTCCACTAAAACAAAGGGTAACTGGTTTTGTTAATTTTTGGAGTAAGCTAGTGGAAAAGTTCTGAAGGACACTGGGACAACTGGAGGTTGGTCAATGGGATATGTGGAACCCACTGAATTCTTAGTTTGTAAATGTTTTTCTCTGTGATTGTGCCATCTGTGTTTGCTAATTGAAGCTCATTGAAGTTACTGGTAGATATGGGTCCTATCTTTGTTGACAATCACATTTCAAAAAATAATAATGGTTCTCAGCTCCTGATAAAGACATTACAGATATCTCAAAGAGGCACAAAAGAATTCACAATGACACTCTTCACAAAGTAAATGCTCTAAGTAAAGGCAGGTAAAGTGCTTAGAGTTAGAAAGAACCCTTTCTAAATTTTAGTTAAACTGAGAAAAAGATAAAGCCACCTCATTTGAATCCTAGGTAAAAGAAAATGCTTTCAGTTTATCCTGATTTATTCTTATTCAGTAAAATTGCTAAATTTACTGATTACAAGTTTTTATGTGATTTGAACACATTTTTGTTTTCCAAAATGTTTTGCTAGATATTAAGTAAATGAGTTAGGATTAAAAAGTACTCAATTTAAATGCTTTTTTTTTTCTTCTCAAGGAATTACATAAATTTTCCAACTGTGGGAGAGGCAACATGGGTGGCAATGACAGGGGGTGAAAATTAGACCTATGTTCAAATTCCTACTGAAATGCTTAGTAGCTTTGCTGGTTGGAGAAATTTCTCTGAGTAGCAGGTTTCTTATGTGGAAAATGGAGGTTATATTTACCTGTAGGTTTTTAGAAAGCATAAATGAGATAATTTTGTAAAGGGTCTGTATTAGTCCATTTTTGTTGCCTATAACAAAATATCTCAAACTGACTAATTTACAAAGAAAACAAAATTTATTGCTTACAGTTTCTGAGGATAGGAAGTCTAAAGTCCATCTGGTGGCGGTGACAGTGATCCAGGGGTCTCACATTGCAAGATAGTGGAAGCAGATAGAGCAGAGAGAGAGAGGCAGACTCTTTTCTTCTAAAGCCTCAGAACCACACCCATGACCACTATTTTTTTTTTTTTTTTTTTTTTTTTTTCTTTTTCCGTGTCCGGCCACGGATCGCAACCCTCAGTGTTGCCCCTGTACCGGACCGGGGACCAGTAACGGGATCGCAACCCTCGGTGTCGTGCCC
>NW_007727506.1:211449-213342 GCF_000696425.1 Galeopterus variegatus
ATACCAGGTACATTTTTTTTTTTATTAGAAGTCTTCAGCTTTCCTAAGAAACCTCTGAAAAATAAATGTCTTTGGGAAAACAACTCTAGATGATCATCAAAATTACAGCACAAATAAATGGGCTGTTTTCCTTTTATAAACTTTCATTTGCCAGTTACTTAGGAAGAAATAGATAAAATAGTTTTATTGCAAGATGAAGCAGGTCACTCCTTTTGTTTTTTGAAATCCAAGCGTTTGAGATTAACTTTTTTGCATTTTTTTTCTGCTTTAATCTCCTCTTGACACCAAATCTGTCTTTAACATATTGGTTAATTTCCCAGACTTTCCTTAACAAATGCTTTGTTCTTTAGCCTTGAGGATCCACTGATCTATTACAATGCAAATTAATTTGGAACAGGTAACATCATGAGTCAATTGTTCATTAATTGCTGCATTTTTTTCATTAAACTTTTAGTAGGCCACTCTTCTAGCCCAGGTACTGCTCTAGTTGTTGGACACACAAGCCTGAATAAAGCAGACCCACATGACATATTTTCTGTAATTTATAATTTTTAAGTAACAGTCAATGAGCAGATTCATGTGGACAGTTAAAGACTGAAAGGAGTAGAAATTGAGAGAAGCAGGTACCTAGAAGGGGAAACTGTATAAACCTACTTGAAAACTGATTAGCTTAAAATAGTTCTATTTCTCTATTTCAAGTTGTTTTACAAGTTATCTTGCAAAAGCTAAGCTGAGGATGTGCAGATATGGACCTTGCCCTTCAGATGACCGTGGGCACCACAGGAACCTGAAAATTCTCCACCAAAAGTCTAGATTCAGACTCAACCAATCAGTCCTCATCCATGTCATATGACCTGACTCAGGCCCAGCCAATCACCATTTGCTTAGTAATGTGGTTTAACAGTAGCCAGCCAATCCCCAGTTCCTGATCTTTATACCAATCCTTTAAAAACTTATCCAGCCCCTTGTTTGAGGAGACAGATTTGAGAGCATCACCTACTCTCTCCTTGCCACTAAACCTCACAATAAAGCCTTTTCTTTTCTAAAAACTAGTGCCATGTTACTGGCTCCGGTGTGCATCAGGCAGTGAGACCTTACTTGGTGTAAAGTAAGGCAAATCATAACTAAAGCCAAAATGTTTTCATCATTTTAGTTATTTTAGTTATGCTATGTTTCCATTTACATTGTCAGAGCTAGGGCTCAGACCCTTCAAACCCATTGTACAGACTGTCCCTGTTGCAAACAGGTTGGGGCCAGTAAGAGAATATTTCCATTCTTCCCATATCCTGGCTTCAAAAGATTATCTTTAGTAGTGACTTGCAACTGTATAGGTGCTGCAGCCCTATGCAACAGAGCTCCGGCTGGAGAGGGCCCACCCTTGTGGGGTTTCTCATTTAGAATCCTTACTGTCAGCCATAACCGCCATGTCCACCCCTTCAGGGATGGGGGTTGGGCAGATAGCCTTAGTCCCTTTTTAAAAAGGCCATTGCACCATTCAGTCATTCCCACTGCCTGGGGATGATAAGGCACATGGAACTTCCATTGAATGGACAACTGGGAGGCCCACTCTGAACCCCATGTCCAGTAAAGTGGGTTCCATTATCACTCTCTATAACTACAGGCCGACCATACATGGCAGTAAGGCTATATAGTGCCTTCACAGTGTTTACCTGGTCCAGGGCCTTACAAGGCCATACAAACAGAAGACCAGTAGCTGTATCAACAGCTGTGAAGATGCATCTGAAATTCTCTGACCTTGGCAGTGGTCTGACAAAGTCCACTTGCCATAGAGTCAGGGGCACCCTTCCTTGAGTTATTTGCCCATCTGTATAGGGCACCTGCTGGGGGTGTGGACTCTCTTGAGCACATACTGGACAAGCATGACAGGCATTC
>NW_007727506.1:214956-217607 GCF_000696425.1 Galeopterus variegatus
CTGCTAACTGCTTTTTTATTAGGGTCCATCACATTCTTTGTAAGCAAATTGTGTGTGTTTGGATGGAGTTAGTGTGCATGCACAGTGCTGCAGTGGCTTGGCTAGCGTCTACTGCCTTGGGTGGCTGTGTGCATTGCCATGCTCTCCAACTTACTGGCTCCAACGACCTTTTGGCCGGTTGTCTAGCTCACAGACCTGAGTGTGAAGGATTGCTGAATGGGCTCGAGGGGTCTATGAGCACCACAGACCCAGCTCTAGCTCTACACTGTCTTAAGCCTCCATGTTTTCTGCCTCTCCCTGCATGTTCACAGTAACACATTGCAACAGTACAAGCCACTAAATGTTCAAAACTAACTTCAGCTAATTAGAAACCTTAGAGCTGATTCTGCTTGGTGCTTATGTACTAGTTCTACACTATGATTTACCTTCTTTCAAGGCATTGTTTTGTCTTCTGCAAATTGATGTGTTTGGAATTTTTCACATCTAAAATTGACAGAATATATAAGTACAAGTAAAATAATAGTCTCACTACAATGACAAAGACTAGATTACAGAGATACATTCTGGAAGGGAGACACATTTTCCTTTAAAATGGAAATATTCTTTTATAATTTGTCGCTTATGATTTTCATCGGAAGGACACTTTATAGCCTCTGATGTCAATTTCAAGATCTGCTCACCAGAGGAAGGAGAAAATTAAGGACAACAGAACTCAGTTCACTCACCTTCTACTTGTTCTTATTTATGGAAAAGTTGTACTTTTTTGGTTTAGATTTTTAGAGGGTCCTGAAATCCTTTTGGTTGTGCAGGTAAGCATTTTTCAGAAAAATGCATCTTCCCCTGAAATGTTTGCAAATATCACATCTGTTGTAGAAAACACAGAATACAGAGCTGTGTGCTCTAATTAGAAAGGAAAATTACTTGAAATGTTTCAGTGGGTCACTAAGAGTGANTTTTTTTTTTTTTTTTTTTTGGCAGCTGGCTGGTGTAGTGATACGAATCCTTGACCTTGTTGTTAACAACACCGTGCTCTAACCAACTGAACTAACCAGCCACGCCTGTTCAGTACTATTTGAAAAGAATCTGAGGGTCAATCTAGGACTTCCTGGGAAGTATACATGAGTGGATAAAATCAAGTGATACAATGTCACAATAGAACCATGCACCGTTTTGGATTTTACCTCTTTTTGTTACTACTCTGAAAAAGTGTTTTGTGTTTCATTTCTCCATGCTAATTCTTTTATTTTAGCATAGCACAATTATTTTTATTTTCCAACTTCAGTGTTTCTTGGGAGACGTTAGTTTAGGTTTTAATTGTATAATCCTGGGTATATAGCGAGTGTTTAATTTTCTAAGAAACTCCTTGTTTTCCAGCATGGCTATACCATTTTGCTTTCCTGAACAGCAATGAATCAGAATCCTAGTTGCTCTGTATTCACCCTAGCAATCCATATTTATCCAAAGGGAGGAAAAGAAAGCAAAAACCAAAAAATTAAAAGTCATACAAAAACATATACGCACAAGTTTATAGTGGCTTTATTCACAATTTCCCCAAAGTAGAAAGCACCTAAAAGTCCTTCAACTGGTGAATGGTTAAACCATAGTACATCCTTACAATGGAAGACTGTTCAGCAACAAACGAAGAAACAAACTACTGATACACACACCAACACAGATGAATTTCAAATGCAGTATGGGAAGTGAAAAAAGCCAGACTCAATAGGCTACATACTATATGATTCTATAAGGGCAATCTATAAAGACAGAGAACAGATCTGTGGTTGTCAAGGACTGGTGTTGACTAAAAACCACACAAGTGAATATTTACAGGGGAGGAAACCGTTCCAAATCTTGATTGTGGTGGTTACATTGCTGTATGTATTTGTCAAAGCTCATAGAATGAAACCCAAAAAAGGGTGAATTTTAACCTGTTCTTAATAATAATAATAGAAGATAAGCCTGGAGTCACCTGTTCATTAGACTGGTGTTGATATTGGTCACCAAAAACTCATTTGCTGACAGTGGCCTAAGACAAAGTAGAATATGTAAAAAGGCAAGAGCTTATCAGAACCTATTTGCAACATTACCTTTGATTTGTGACTATAAAACATTATAATGATATTATTGTAATTTTGTTTTAAGAAAATAAAAATTTATTTTGACAGACCATCTCATAATGATTCTGAATTGATTGAAAAGATGATGAAAATTGTTGAGCTAAGCATGTTACAGTCAGTTTTCTGGCTATAGCTAAAAAGTATACTATCTGTAAAAATCTAATTACTAAAGACTCAATTCAAAGGACATATAACAGTTTCTTTAGTTTAAAAAGATTATTGGTACATTAAAGACAAAAATGAAGAAATCATTTAGTTCAAATGGGAAGAAATAATTTAAAATTAACTCGTTAATCTTGTTATGCTTAACATGATTAAGCCAATAATTGCATTTGTGAAGTCATGCCATTTCATATGCTAAAGATTTGCTTTTCTTTTTTTTTTTAAATGGACTATTTTTTAGAGCAGTTTGAGGTTCACAGCAAAACTGAGCAGTAGGTACAGAGATTTCCCATATTCTCCACACATGAACGGCCTCCCCATTATGATTATGTAACATCCCCCACCATGTTACATTTGTTACAATTGGTGAAC
>NW_007727506.1:218605-219795 GCF_000696425.1 Galeopterus variegatus
TTATAAATAAAGCTGCTGTAAACATAGAAATCCCAGCAAATGCGTATATATATTATAAAACCAACTTTGTTTTCCCTTTATAGGTAGCCCTTAATGGAAAACTAAGATTATATTGAAAGCAGCTGTCCATCAGGCTTGAAGATCCTGCATCCTATCTCACTCCATACATCTCTCAAAGCAGGAAGCAGCTGTCCATCGTGCTTGAAGACTCTACATATATAAATCCCAGCTCTCAGTCGATCGAGGAGGCAGTTGGGACTTTACCCTCTGTCTCACAGTTAACATCTTCTGAAATAGAAAGGCTTTTCTTTAAGTTCTGTCTGGCAAGTGTGGTTGGCAATCCTATACTGGTGAGTACTTGGACCCACACACATAGGGATTCTTCCAGCTAAGTCAGCCTCTCATATGTTGGCTGTAGGTGAAGGGAAATTCCACAGGACTCTCCTTTCTACTCTCTTTATTTTCTCTTTTGCAGAAGATAAAATTTTAATTTTAATGAAGTCCAGCTTATATCTTCTTTCTTTCATGCATCATGACTTTGGTGGTGTTTCTAAAAAGTCATTGCCAAACTTTAGGAAATCTAGATTTTCTCTTATGCTATCTTCTAAAAGTTTTATAGTTTTGCATTTTACACAGAGGTCTTTGATTCATTTTGAGTTACTTTTTGTGAAGACTGTAAGGTCTGCGTAAAGATTCTTTTTTATTTTTATTTTTTGCATGAGGACGTACAGTCCTTCCAGTAAGATTTGTTGAAAAGACTATCTTTGTTCCCCAGCACTGCCTTTGTTCCTTTGTCAAAGGTCAGTTGGCTATATTTATGTGGGTCTAGAAGTTTTACTTTTGCAAAGCCAATGAGCATAAAATTGAGGATTCCAGTGCTATCAGAATATTTCCTATAGCTCTGATCAAAAGTGTCTATTTGGTAAGGCAAAGAAAGAAAGATAATTCTGGAATAAATAGAAACAATTCACAGTCATGTCAGTAGTTTAAAATATGTTGGTTCTTTTAAAACAATTTATTAAATTGGTCAGTAGAATTAGTTTTATGTCTGTTTCCAGGTAAATGACATGTAAGAGTTCAAATGAAAAGTTCGAATTTGGAGATGAAAGATAAATATAAACCTGACTAGTCAAATAATGATTTCTAATTTGCACATGTCAGTTGTATAATTTGAATAAAAATCATTTTTT
>NW_007727506.1:220369-232539 GCF_000696425.1 Galeopterus variegatus
TTTTTTCTGTTGATAATTTATTATAGGAAAAGTATTTCTTACCTTCTTGTGGAGCTGTAGAAAAGTTGTATTGTCTGTAACTATTCTTGGGTGAAGTATCTGCTAAGGTGGTTAGCAATGAAAGAGCCACATGTCATCACACTGGCAGTCCAGGAAGGTCTGACCTGTATCAAGTTTTTGGACAACTCTAATCCAAATGAAACACCTACCTTTACCTATACAGTTTGTACCCCACATGAGTGTCCCCTCCCTTGTAGTATTCTAAGTTAGAGATAATCTACTCTAACCAGTAATAGATGTTTCACATATTGTCTCATTTTTTTGATATTGAGTATTTCACTAATAAATGACACTTGTAATCATGAGATCTATTTTAGTTTCTGATTCTCTGTCTTATGAACTGTATGCTCTCATAAGCTCTATAATGGGAAAAATAATACTTAACTCACAATGTGTTATTTTAAGTGTGATGATATTAATGTGATAATTTATTTGAAAGTATCAAATATAATAGCTGGCATATAGTGTATTCTCAAGATGTATAGTTAACTCTAAATATAAAACCTTTTTAACATCTTTTATATGTATTTGATATAGAATGATTTGAAGGTAGAATCTTAACCTTTTTTGAAAAAAAATTTATTGGATCAAAATTGATTATACATATTTTTGGGATTCAGCACTGAGATATGTTGATCAAATCAATATTACTAGCATATATATTGTTACAAATCATAATTATTCTTTATTCCCCTTGTCCAGTCTCTCCCCATCCCCCCTCCCTCCCTCCTCCCCCCTCTAATTACCGAAGAGAATCTTAATCTTAATAAATATATTTCAATGGCCAAAATTTCACGTAAGGTGACTGGGCAGTGGAGAAAATTGGAAGACATCAAGGAGACAGAAATGTGCTACTTGAAAAGGAAAAAAAAATGGAAACTGAGTTATAAAACTCATCTATACCTAGGAAGGTTTCCACTCACACAATACATATTTATGGAATTCATAATTTATGAAATCAATATGGAAAATTATATTTTTGAACAACTGTCATAATTTCACATGACATTTATCTCAGAAATCATTATTTAGTCTCTACTTAGCTATGATAGTATCAGGTTAAAGAACTTACAATGACTTTATCTAAGATATTTAAAAACAAAGTGCATCTATGTAATAATGATTTACAGAAGTTATAACTTCCATTCCAGCAGATATGAGGTTTCAGCTGGCTCAGTTTTTGATACCACATCAAATTCCCTTATGCATTATAATTTATTACCCCAAATTGTTGAGAATTATTTGGATGAAAAACATCAAAGTCATTGGCATTCAGTTCAAAAAACAAAGTCATTCAAGGAGTAATCATGAAATTTGTAGCTGACAAATCAAAATAAACTTCCCATTTTCTCACTAATTATTTTTTGTTGATACAGGAAATGCTCTGTGAGTAGGTGACATTTACATTAAGACCTGAAGGATGATAATGAGGTAAAGCAACAAGTGCAAATTTGAAGTAGAAAAGGGCTTGGTGCAGTAGAATAGGAAGGCAGCCATTGCAAATGAAGATCTAGAGTTAGATGGAAAATAGTGAGGCATGGGCTTTGAAAATTAAACAGCAAATTGATGACAGAGGTGATGGTGAGGGCTTTCAGCTTGATTCCAAATCCAAGTGGATTCCACTTCTTTCAAGACAGAGTGACAAAGTTACAAGCAATTAGAGGCTGAGAGGAAACAGTGCACAGCCAGGTGTTCGAAAAATTTCAGTTTCCTATCCCTATAAAGAGAAGTAATAAAATATCCAGATTATATTAAATTCAATAGACTAAAACTTCAGTGCGATAACTATAGTGATTTACTGTGGAGGAGATCACTTTTAGATACAGGTATACACAATATTATAGAACTTTATTATTTAACATCATTTAATTCTACTCTCTCGCCTGTAGATGAGGAAACAAGCACAGAGGAATTAAACATACGTTTTCTTTAAAAAGAAAAATTTCCAGGTGAGAATGTAACTTAAATTGAATTACGGAGACTTCTAATGTATATTATAATTTAATTAGTTGAAAGGAGTTTAAAAGCATTTTCAAAACGTTCTTAGTGCTGTGGAGAAGATATTTTTAGGATATGTCTTTATTTATGAGTTTTCACCAGAGTACACTTTAACTTTTTCCTCTTCAGATCTCACTGGTTATTGTCATTCAGTGATATTTGTACTAATTGTTCAGTTGATCATTGTGGGAGGAAAGCAATGTAGTCTCTTAAAGGAATCACTTATAAATTAAGATAATAATGTGGAGAGATTTGGGGATATATACAGTTTCAATAGTTACAGATGTTTGTTTGGATATTGGGAGACAAATGTATCTACATAAACGAATATTTAAAAGCAAGACCTGAAAGGAAACTGGGAAAGTTAAAAGCAGAAATAGAGTCTGAAGAATCAATGCATGAAGCATTTTCCAGGGTAGGAATCTTTAACGAACATTCCCCATGGGTTTCAATTCAAAAATCAGAAAAATTATAATCATAACTAGAAATTTGTGCACTATAAAATCTCTGTAACTGCAAAAACAAACAACAAAAACCTAAGTAAATTCCACTCCACTTAAAATATCTGTTATAAAAAAAAAAAAAAAATGCTGGCGAGGACGCTGGAGAAAAGGGAACTCATATACACTGTTGGTGGGACTTAAAATATCTGTTATAAAAAAAAAAATGCTGGCGAGGACGCTGGAGAAAAGGGAACTCATATACACTGTTGGTGGGAATATAAATTAGTACAGCCATTATGGAAAATAGTATGAAAGGTCCTCGATAAATTAAAAATAGAACTACCATACGATCCAGCGATCCCACTGCAGGGTATATATCCAAAAGAAATAAAATCAAAAGGATGTCACAGAGATATCTCAGCGATCCCACTGCAGGGTATTTATCCAAAGGAAAGGAAATCAGCATACTAAAAAGATATCTGCACTCCTGTATTTATTGCCTCATTATTCACAATAGTCAAGATATGAAATCAAACTTAGTCTTCATGAACTGGGTATTTATCCAAAGGAAAGGAAATCAGCATACTAAAAAGATATCTGCACTCCCGTATTTATTGCCTCATTATTCACAATAGTCAAGATATGAAATCAAACTTAGTCTTCATGAACAGATGAATGGATAAGGAAAATGCAGTATATATATACACGATAGAGTACTTCTTGGCCATGAAAAAGAATAAACTCATGTCAATTGCAGCAACGTGGACAAGTCTGGAAGACATTAAGTGAAATAAGTCAGGAACAGAAGACAAATACCATATGTTCCCACGCATATGCGGGAGCTAAAAAATCGTGAGCTCATAGAAGTAGAGAGTAGAATTGAAGTTACTAGGGGCTGGGAAGGGGAAGGAAGGGAGGGGATAGAGAGAGAGGTTGGTTAACAGATACAGAATTACATCTAGATGAGAAGAATAAATTCTAGAATTCTAAGCAGTGCTGGATGTCTATAGTTATAAATAATTTATTGTGTATTTCAAAGGGCTAGAAGAGAGGAGTTCAAATGTTCTCATCACAAAGAAATGATAAGCTTTTGTGTGATGATATGTTAATTAGACTGATTTGATCATCACACAGTATATTTACGTATGGAAATATTATTCTGTGCCATATGAATATGTAGAATTATTATGTGTCAATTAAAAAATAAAATTTAAGAAACAAATGGAATCATACAATAAAAAACAAAACAAAACAAAAACAAAATCTAAGTAAACCCACTGTGACAGCTCTTGTGAAAAGCAGTACTGTATTTAACAAGAGAGATGTTATGTAACTATACTCTTCATCTGTACTTATTTGCTTAATTTATTTTCTCTTATAAATGGAGCAGATTATTTTCTCATTTATTCTACATTATAGGTTTTTTGAATATCAAGTACTGCAGGTTAAAGGCACACCTGAACCTTGTCTTCATGGAGCTTACATGCTAGTGAAAATAAAATAAAGTAAAATAACAATTACAAAATAAGTAGAGTTAAACTGTGATGAAAGCTACAAAGCAGAAATCTGGAGTGTTGTGGAAGGTTTAGCAGTGTACATCCAGTCTGTATGAGGATAGGCATATCTGTGGTATAAGTCTCTTCAGTTTTTAATGACTCTACAGTCAGATTTTAATAAACAAACTTTCCAGCCAGTACATGATTTCTTAATAGCTGATAAAAAGTTTAAATTTGTATACTGGATCTGCAGTTATGTGGGAATTTTGCAAACAAAGTTGATTATAAAAGCAAGTATAAATATACATGATATAACTCGAAGGACACAAAACTATATCCAAATACCAGCTCTTTATATCAACTGTTTACTTCATTCACTGTAATATGATATGATGTATAATATAATGATAGTTTTTTATATTAATAAGATAGAATATAATAAAATAAAATAGAAAGATTACTTCCACACATTTATTTGCATGATTCATATTCTGCCTTTGTTTTATTAATTATAAAATATATTTGCATGTTTTCCCTCCTATCTAATTCTGCTATTTAAAGCAAACTCATACATAGTGGAATTAATGTCTTGCTGCATTAATTATAGGATATATGTATACACACATACATATATGCATGCATGTACATGTGTATATGCTATGTATATATGTATATATTCCTCCTGCTTGATTTATAATGTCTGTCACCGTGTCAGACAAGAATATATTGGTAGTGTGACTGTAATTTTACCAAGTCAAATCAGCTACTACTCAAAGTCTTGATCTCTTAAAATTGTATAAATCGACCAGCAAAATTTTCCTCCAAGTATTTGCCTAAGTATCTAAGCATGAAATTAAAACTATATTGTAGTGAATCTTGTTCCAACTTCCTTTTGGGATCAGTGGGAATTGTTGCTGACCTATGATTTTGGGAGATGGTTCAAATTCAAGCTTTACAATTAATTGGTTATGTAGATCATTAAGTATACCATTAAATCTCTCTGTGCTTCAAATAAAAATTTGAAGGATGAGATGGAATTCTATATAACCATTTGGATTCTCTTCAAGGAGTAAAGTTCTACAATTCTTCTTATCTTAAGTCTCTTCTTCTATTCTCTGCATGTTTTTCAAACCTGGTCATACAGAGGTCTTTCTCTGACTGTGTCAATACTTGTTATGGAGTGAGGTGATCTTTTGACATAGGATATATCAGAGATTGAGTAGACTTAATGCCTGAGTTCAACCAAAATACATTAAACATGTTTTCTATGCTCTTAATCTTCCTTGAAAGCAAGCTAGCAAGCAAAAAATGTATTCAATTCTTATCTGCTTAACACAAAACTTCAGAAGCAAAATCCTCTATCCTAAATAAGTATTTGGTATACCAATGAATGTGACAGGCTTACAATAAGAAAAATTAAGTGCCTCTGTGAAATTGGAACTCATTCCATACTGAAGTACAGGTTGTGGTCTGTGTTGCAGTAAACCTAAATTAAATAAAATGCAAGCAAACAAAATGATAAATTGCTCAAATGTCAGTGTGCTGCATAATTAAACTAACTTTGTTAGTACTTTGAAAAAATGGAAAATAAAATGTCTATTTAATGGGTTATATTGACTCTATAGGAGACTAGTGATTTTCAGACATCTTTTTTTAATTGAAGAAAAACTAAATAATAGAACTAAAATGCACTCTTCCATGAATTAAAGGCCATTTTCAGTGGAATGAGAGTGTCTATGTACATTTGAATTGCAAATGAATAAAGCATAAACACTGGAAGTTCAGTAAAGTGCTTCAATGCTAATATTTTCAATTTACATGACTGCAAATTACACAGAAGGTATTTATAAACAAGCATTATTCCATATTTCTGAAACAAAAATTTGACTATTTCATCTCCTAATATCCATAGTTCTCATCTGGAAATGATTTGTTCCCTACAGGACTTCTGGTAATGTCTGGCTATATTTTTGTGTGCCACAAGTGTGTGCATGGGAGGCAGGAGGGAGTGGCACTGGTGTCTACTGGATAGAGTCCAGGGATGCTGCCAAAGAATACATGGGACAGTTTCCTCCTTTTCCTCCAACAAATAATTATCCAGCCCAAAATATCACTAGCTCTGAGGTTCAGAAACTCTGACTGACATTGTAAAATATTACTCCACTATCCATTTCACTTAAAGTATAGATTTTGTAAGCTAAATTTATTAAATTTTATCATATAGAGTAAAGAAAGCAAGAAAAGAAAAGCAATTGTGTTTTTCTGAATTAAAATGAACACTTACGTAAATACAATAAAAAAGATCACATCAATGACAGGGCTTCAATTGTATTACTGTATTGTTCTCAAATTACATTAAATCTTTTTTGGTTTACTATAACTCTGGCTGTACACTACTTTGTCACTCTCACTTACATAATATCAAGACAACAGTTGCCATACGCCATGCTCAGATACTCACGAAAAACTAGAATTGGATAGAGCACAGTTCCAAAATTAAGAAATATTAGAAAATAGCACAATTAAAATAAAAATAATAAAATTAGACAAACCATATGAAGAAGAATAAGATTTATTTTTGAATAATTTTACTTAAAAAATAAGAAAATATCCTATATTTGCAGCAAACTAATTACCAAGTATTGGGTTGTCTGTTATTACAGCAAGATTCTGATTATAAATGTTTAGGCATTTTTTTAAAATTTAGTAATGCAAAGTATACTCATATTACTACAAAGTAACAGGTGTTTATCGGAAAATTGTAAAATACAAAAAGCGCAAGAATTGAAGACAAAAATTTTCTATAGTTGTATTGATGATATTTTATAAAGTGATTCTCTTCTCTGTCCATTTCCAACAAACATTTTGAGAAAAATTGGTTTAAATTCCATCACATGAACTTGCCTTAAAATAAGTAACCATTCCCTTATTAATTAACATATTCACTCATTTGACAAATATTTGAAGTTTTACTGTCTACCAGAAACTCACTAGAGTTGGATTTAGGAGTAAACTAAATAAATCTCTTCCCCTTATATTCTTAATTTATATTTTATTGTGGACTTACATTTTATTGTCAGACCTGCGTATGTGTGTGTCAATAAGAGATAAATGTTATTAAAACAAAGAAGAATTATGTGAGCAAAAAGTTATAATGAAGGCTGAATGGCTACTTTCATAGGGTGGGCAGGGAAGGAATCTTGGAGGAGGTAACATTTGTACAGAGGCCTGAATGAACTTAACTGTCTCAAGTGAGAACCACTTGTCTCAAATGCAAAAACATCAAATGCAAAGAGACTGAAATGAGACCATACTTGGCATTATTAAAGAAAGATAAGTAGACTTAAGTGACTGAAGCAAAAATAAGGTGACCAGGAGCTTGGGCGGATGACAGCATGTAGGATGAGCTTAGGAGATGGGACTTTAAGTGGGATGGGAAGTCATCATCGGGGATAAAATAATACAACTAAGTTGTAAAAAGACCAATCTGCTTGCTATGTGAAAAGTAAAGGGGAAGGTCATAAGAGTAGATTTGTGGAATGAGTCCGGAAGTTATTGCAGTAGTCTCACAGGACATAAGAGTGAACTGCACTAGGGTGACACTGGAGGAACAGAATAGAATTGGGAAATATTTGAAGTGGAGCCAATAGGTATTGCTCATAGCTTGGGCGATTGATGAAAGAGAGATAGAGAGAGAGACAAGGGTAGAGATAGAGTGCTAAAAATGATTCTGTTTTAGCAGTTTGAAATACTTCTCTGCTGAAAATCCTTATTTACAAATCTTCTTACACATCTTTAATAATTTATTCAGGGTAATTACTTATAGATTGAACTATTGGATTTCAGATATGCACACCTTGTCGACTGTTGATATAGTATGCAGTGTATTCCTTTGAAACAAAGAGCTCATAATTAGAGCTAAATAAGATTGGGTTATTATTTTTATTCTTGTTACTATTTTAGTTATTACATAGACAACTTGCTTATGAGAAAATAAGCAATAAAACACAACCAACAGCATCTCCAAATGCTACTTTTTTAAACACTCACCAATGTTGTCTATTATTTTTTTCTACTGACATTTTTCTAAGAGCAAATTTAATGATATTATGTTTCCACCTATGCATTGGTCTTTCATGTCTCTTCTTCAACGAATTTCATATTCATGTGTCTTGTTGCTTTTATTTTTTCAATGGTTGATCAGTATTCTTTATGCTATGGTATGAATCTTTGTGTCCCCTCAAAATTCATGTTGAAACCCTACCTTCCATGGTGATGAAGGTGGGACTTTTAAGGTGATTAGGCCATAGGGGACAAGCTCTCATGAATGGGATTAGTGGAGTTGTAAAAGAGGCTCCAGAGAACAGCCTTGCCCCTTCACCATCTGAGGACACAGCAAGAAGTTGCTGTCTATGAACCAAGAAGCAGGCTCTCATCACTGAATCCATTGGCACGTTGATCTTGGACTTTTCGTCCTCCATAACTGTGAGAAATTGATTTCTATTGTTGTAAGCTACCTAATTTATGGTATTTTGTTATAGTAGCCCTAGTGGACTAAGACACTTTATTTACAAATTAAATTAATCCTTGCAGTGCATGTTGTAAATGTTCTTCCATGTTTTATTTACATTTAGATTTTTTATTTATCTTTTGCTATAAAAATTTTATTACTTATTGTTTGGAAGATCAATTGAATTTACCTATAGCAGATTCTTTGAATTTATATTAAGAAAGATCTTTTAAAGAACAAATACTGCAACAATTCTATTTAAGAAGTGATTGTTATGAACATCTTTTTTTACATTTATATCTAAGTCTTAGGATTTTTGTGTCTTAAGAAACAGATATTTTAGTTGGTCTTTTCATGAATATCAGTTTAAGAAGTGATTGTTATGAACATCTTTTTTTACATTTATATCTGAGTCTTAGGATTTTTGTGTCTTAAGAAACAGATATTTTAGTTGGTCTTTTCATGAATATCAGACAGCTTTAATTACTTAGCTCTTATAATATTAGACAAATGCATTTCAAACTAAATGTTATGTTTGAATTATGCAAATTAGGCAAAAATTTGTAATTACAAATAATTTTTTTCAGTGTCAACAATTGTTTATACATTGATACCTGATGATTGAATCTTTAGCTAGTTTGTGTTAGATAATGTGTCCTAAACTATAATGAAACTATGGAAACCAATGAAGTCAAAGAAATTTAAGCTATTTTTGAACAGCACCCAAATGAAGCTTTGCATTTATATGTGTTTAAACAATTATTATAATAAAAGTAACAATACCAATTACCTTTTGTGTGTTGGCTCAGTATGATCCACACCACTGTGCTAAAAGCATTGCATTCATATAATTTAATCTTTACAAATTCAACAGGAGGTAGGCATAATTTAACCAATTTTGTTAATAAGAAAATTAAAGTTCAGTGGCTAATCCACAGTCACATACAACTAATAAGGGTTGTATTTTGAATTCCAGTCTAGGACTACTCTTATTTTGAAAGCCATGTGCTTAATCCCAATGCTAACCAGTATTTGCTGTTTCCTATGATTATATTAATGTTAGGGGGTTAAACTGAGTTTGGAAAATTATGTTAAATCTGTCAATTTCTCCAAATCTAATGTATTGATGCATTTTTGGCCTCTAAACCATATAATTTGCATCGAAAGAAAATCTATGGTGGTTACTGAAGCATAAATATTAGCATCCCTCCCACCCCCAAGCATTCCAATGTATTGGATAAAGACTCAGCACTGCTCTGAATCATTTGATTAACTTGGCCTGGAATGCAAAAACATTTAATATTCAGAATTATATCTGGCAACATGAGCAAGATGATTATTTATCTCAGATCCATGAATTGTGTTTGTTTAGTGAAGGGAGATTCTGAAGAACATGTTATTCCTTTAATTATGGATTTTATTCTAGAGCTCCAACTCTAAATTCTAAGAATTTAGGACTGTGTTTCTCAAGAAGAGCCATTTACATATATGTATGTATCATCCACCTTTGAGGCATAGAACACTTTTAGACTAAATCATAACTTCTAAGCTTAAAAATTTGTGTTTAATAAAAAACATGCAAGTAGATACTACTCAAAAAAAAGAATACATATGCAGAATCACCTGATTTTAATATCTCACATGAAAGCAGTTGTGGCAGAGAATGCTGTGTAGTTTAAGGCCCCTCAGGGGTGCGTAATTTTGAATCAATGACATCGGATATTATGCATCTGAAATACAGCCTCTCACAGGAGTTTCCCAGCAACACTGGTAAACATTATGCCATCTGTATAATTGCTCTACGTTGTTTTCATTCCTTTAACTTAAAAGGCAGAAATAAAAAGAGAGTGCAATATTAGAAACAGATTACTCTGAACAAAATTGGAAAAATTTATCTAAAATTTCTGTATCAGATTATCAATTATACTGTAGACTTTTATTAGCTAAATCCCATTAGAGTTAAGGGCATGTTCGTGCAGAGCTTCCCTTCACAAAGTGATCCAGGCACCCAGACTCCTTCCGTCTCAGGATGCCACTCTCAGTTTAAGCCTCAGTGCAATCTGCACCTTGTTGGAGGAAGGATAGTGAACAATGTGGTACTGCTCGTTCAAGAGAGAAATTTCTCCAGTTAACAGAAATGTTGGCCATTGAGGACTCAAAACTGAGTGCTTCCCCCAAATTTCCCTTGGCCAAAAAAATCTGTCTGACCCAAAATTACTCTTCTCCCCAGAGGCTGTCCACAACCAATGACTGGGCAATAAGGAGGCACAAAGGCCCATCCCATTGCCTCAAGAGTTGCCATCTCTGAAAGGCCATTCCAGCCTGAAAACTCACTGTGCGATTAGCTGAGGCCTCTGTTATGATGTATTTCTCTGTGGTGGAGAGAAATATTCGGCTCCCCTCTCTGTCCATCCTGCTTCCTTCATTCCCTTACTAGTATTATTTTTGAGAATTTTCTCAAATAAACCACCAGCGAGCAAACATGGATGTCTAGTGGGGAACCAAATGACAAGAGAATAAAGAGACAGTGTTAAAGATGCACCTTTGTTTCTTATAATGTTGTGGTCTAGAACCCACACACATCAGTTTCATTCACAATGTAATAGCTGGAGCATGTTTCTTGACTACATGCACATACAAGAATACTGGGAAATATACTGCTTCCCGGGAAAACCTGTAAAAAAGGCAAGGGTAACACAAATCATTGCCACAGTGGACATGCGTCTTAGCACTGGCTACTATAACAACATACAATAGAATGTGTGGCTTAAACTACAGATATTTATTTCTCACAGTTATGGAGACTGGAAGTCTAAGATTAGGGTGCCAGCATAGTTAGATTCCAGTGAGGGTTTTCTTCATGGCTTGCAGATGGCTGCGTTCTTGGCATATACTCACATGGCTGAGAGAAGAATCTCTATTATCTCCTCCTATTCTTATAAGGGCACTAATTACATCATGGGGCCCCACCATCATAACCTCATCTAAACCTCATTACCTCCCAAAGACCCCACCTCCTAATACTATCACATTGGGAGTTAGGGCTTCAACATACGGATTTTGGAAGGACACAAATATTCAGTTAATAGCACTATGTGAATGATAGCTTTTAGAAAATAGGAGACTCAGAATGAAATTGGGTTTAAAATGTTATGATGATTGAAGTACAACAGTGAGATTATCTTTTTTTTTTTTTTTTTTTTTTTTTTTTTCAGCAAACTTAGAAGAAATTTTTAGAAAGACTGATGAGTTATGCACCAGAAACCATAGAGATTAACCAAGGCTTGTGAAAAGAAAAAGAAAAACAGAATAATTTGCATTTCTGTAACAGCAAGAAGCATAGTGCCAGTAAAGCAATTTATTTATCAAACACCTGTCAGACACTTTCTTCATGCTGGGATAAATCAAGCAGAGTCTCTGACCTCAAAGAGCTTGTATTTTACTGGGGGAAAACGTGGTGCAGAAATATACTACATTTCAGATATAATAAAATAAAATAAAGCAAGTAAAGAGAGAGATAGCAATGGTCTGTTTATGATTTTAGTAAGATAATCAGTGAAGGGCCTATGAAAGGATAATGTTTGACCAGAGTACTGACAGAAGTGAGGGAGGAAGTGATTTGGATATCTGGGGAAAGAGAGAACAGTAAGTGCAAAGGCCCTG
>NW_007727506.1:232927-233586 GCF_000696425.1 Galeopterus variegatus
TCCGAACCCTCGGTGGGAGCGCCGCTGCACTCCCAAGTGGCGCACTGTAGCAGTGCGCCACTGGGCCGGCCCGATATTATCTTTTTATTTATGCTTACATGTGATCCAAGGTATGAGACATAATAGACTAATATCCTGTTTCTAGAAATACTGTTCATATTTTTTTCAAATAAGTTCAAAATAAATGTTCTTATTAAAGATGATTTTATCATATACATAATTTATTCATCTTATGAGTATTATTAAAGTACCTACTATGCAGTTTGCCAATGAAAATCTGATATAAAAATAGAATTCACATTCATATGGTATTCATATCATATTGGTGAAAATAGATAAATGGCACGTAAGTTTTATAATTTTGGGAAAATTTTATGAAGGCTAGATGCAGAAGCTATGGAATTACTGAGAAATGGTATCAAAATAAAACTGAAGAAAGCAAGGAAGTTTCGTTCATCAGCATAGGCACTGTATATTACGGTTGTATCCATTGTAGGTAGATCAAAATACCCCCTTCAGTTATACACAGTACAACCAAGAAGTCTATGCTAATGGCCTCTATTTAGAAGATAATATGACATGAAAAATATCTTTAAAAATATTCACAGCCACTAGTCCAACAAAGTAGCAGGAAAAAACCCCAAGTTTTAAGAATAGCA
>NW_007727506.1:235016-235807 GCF_000696425.1 Galeopterus variegatus
GGAAAACGTGGTGCAGAAATATACTACATTTCAGATATAATAAAATAAAATAAAGCAAGTAGAGAGAGAGATAGCAATGGTCTGTTTATGATTTTAGTAAGATAATCAGTGAAGGGCCTATGAAAGGATAATGTTTGACCAGAGTACTGACAGAAGTGAGGGAGGAAGTGATTTGGATATCTGGGGAAAGAGAGAACAGTAAGTGCAAAGGCCCTGTGTTGAGGGCATGATTGGCATATTCAAAGACAGAAAGAGAAGAGGTAGTGTACATAGAGTTCTGGGACAACTGGATTTGCTGTGTGTCTTTTCACAGCACCTGGGCTCTAATCAAATAGCAAATAGCAAAGGCAAATACAAGTGCACTCTCCTACTTGGACTCTCCACAGTACAATATTGAAAAGGCCTATATTCAAAGCTTGGATACTTTTTATTAACAATTGTATACCACATACATATGTATCACACTATATAAAATTTTGCTTATATTTTTGAAATGTCATAAAACATTAGTGTCTCTACTTTTAACTATTTTGCACGATTGTTTTAACCTCAAACTTTGTTTTTGCTGTGTCATCTGTTGATAATAAAACAATATTCTTTTGATTTTTTCATTGAACTTTCAAAAGTTTGAAAAGGCATGTGCATAGAAAAACTCTCATATATGTTGATGAAAATTGAATAGACTTAGTCTTCAGGTAGGAATATTGATTTTGAGAACATCATGCTATTCATGTTATATACTATTTGGTAGGGGATATCAAAAATAATTTTTAATCCTGTACAATAAAAAA
>NW_007727506.1:236558-237409 GCF_000696425.1 Galeopterus variegatus
GCCACTTTTCTAGGCACATAAATCAAATAGTATTATGTGCCATGCATTTAGAATAAGAAAACGATTTTTTAAAAAGAGTCTTCTGCTCTCTAGAAGCTTGGTAACTTTGTGTAAAATAGAGAATTTCAAAATAACAAAAATTACTAAATTGCAAAAATGTATAAAGTACAGTAGTTTTAAACCAAATGATACTGGGATATAAGAGAAGTATTTACTGATGTTTTTATGTTTCTTCGTTTCCCTTTGTTTATCTTTCTATAGTTATTTGACCTTTTTTTAAGGATTCCATCCTAATTTTTTTTAATAGTGTTTTTGAGTATATTGCTTTTTATAAGTTTCCTAGTAGTAGCTCTGGGTATTCATATGTAACTTATCACTCTCTGCAGATGAGGTTTCACCATTTCAAGTGAAGTCCTCTCTGCTGATGAGGTTTCACCATTTCAAATGAAGTGTACAAAACTTTCTTCTATTTATGGCCTTTTCCCCTCCCCACTTTTAATATATAATTGTCAAGTATTTTTTCTACATACATTGAGCACCACATCAGATGATTAGAGTTTTTGCTTTGACCTTCAAATACTACTTAGGAAACTCAAGAGAAGTAGAATTGTCTGTTATATGTACCATTATTTTTACCCATTCTGATGTTTACTATTTTTTTTTTCCTTTTCTGAAATTTTAAGCATTCTGCTGTTGTCACTCCCTTTCTACTTAGAGAATTCTTTTAGCCATTCTTATGGTAGGTTTGCTAATAACAAATTCTTTTAGGTTTACTTCATCTGACAATGACTATTTTCCATTCATTCTTGAAGAATGTTTTTACTGGATATAGAAGCTGTAGTTGATCATTC
>NW_007727506.1:237843-240348 GCF_000696425.1 Galeopterus variegatus
TATTTTCCATTCATTCTTGAAGAATGTTTTTACTGGATATAGAAGCTGTAGTTGATCATTCTTTTCTTCCACTCCTTGAAAACTATTAGTCACTTCCTTATGGCCTCCATGATTTCAGATGAGAAGTCTGCTGTCACTCAAATTAGCGTTCCTCTGTTAGAAAGGTGTTGCTTCTCCCTGGATGCTTTCAGATTTTTCTTGTCTTCAGACTTCAGAAGTTTAATTATGTCATCTCTATGTGTTTATTTGGTAGATTTATGGATTTTAACCAATTTGGGAAGTTTTCAGCCATTATTTCTTTGAATACTTTTTCAACTCCATTCTCTCTGTTCCTTTTGTGACTTTGATGATGTCAGGGTTAGTCTTTTGTTACTGTCATGCAAGTCCCAGAAATGCTGTAGTTTTTGATTCTGTAATTTCTCTCTCTCTCTCTCTCTTAAACCCATTCCATTTTTTTTTTTTTTTTTACTGATACTCTTTTTCTTTTCTGGTTTAAGAGAATTCCTAGCTAATTGTTAAATTATTGTTCGTAATGTCAGCTTTAAAATACTTGTCATATTATTTCAACATCTGATTCATCTCAGAGGCGGCATCTATTGTCTTTTCCCATTCATATTGTGATTTTCCTGCTTCTCTGTATGACAAATGATATCTTGGACATTTGGGATATTACATTATGAGTCTCTGGATCCTATTTAATCTTTCTTAGCATTTATTCACCCTATTGGGCTGTACCACAAGGGCCAGGTGGGTGTGTATGTTTAGCTTTCCACTGGGCTCCATCAACCCCGCCCTGGCAAAAGTAGATCCCTGGTGTATACCTGCTCACTTTAGATGTGTAGGGTGGAAATACAGCTCCCTCCAGGCCTTGATGGCACTTCCTGTGAAAGCAGGTCACTGGTTATTACTACTTTGCTGCCTCTGATTAGGAATATGCCTCTGATTCAGAATATGCTCAGCTCCCACTGGACCCTACTGACAGCAGGGGAGAAGAGAAATGAAGTATCAATTACCCCACCTTCCATTAATTCATTTTACCTCATTAATGCCTCATGGGAGTGGAGGCTCAGCTTCTCATTGGGCTTTGCTGATAGCAGTATACAGGGAGAACTGGAGTGCAGGCTTGCCCTGATTTGCTTTCATTCATCCTCATTGCTGTCAACTAGATATAGAGGTTCAGCTTGCTATTGGGTCTCATTGATACCAAGGGTGGGAAGCAGTTGGAGTGCTTACAAGCCCCAATTTACACTGCCTTACTCAGTCTCATTGATACAGGATGGGGGTAGATGCTCAGCCCACCCCTGGACCCCCTTAAGACTACCCTAGTTAAGGGAATCAGAGTACTGCCTGCTTTTGCCAGGTAAGGAAAAACAGCTTAACTCTTGACCCACAAACACTGTCCTGGCAAGAGATTACGTCACTTCTACCTACTTCCAAAGCAGGGGATGGAAGGTTAGCTCTCTGCTCAGCCCAAAAGATACCACCAAGGGTGGGAACTGGAGCACTGTTGCCTTCTATATGGCTTGGAAGGTAAGAAGGAAGATAACTCTTTACTCTGCCCTGCAGAAACTGTGTGGGGCATGGCGGTGGGGAGAAGCAGAGACTTGTGGTTTTTCTGCTGGTGTTTGGCTGGAGAAGGAGGGGAAAAATCTTTACTGAAGCTTTTCTTTTTTTCTTTTCTTTTCATTTTTCCCTACCTGTTGTCAATTTGGGGTTGGAGTTTTCTGTAGCACCCTGTCAGGATGTATAGGATAAAACAAAATATAAAATAATAAAGTAATGAATAATAAAATAACGAAACCGAGAGAACTCACTACTCTATAGTACCTCAGGTTCCACAGTCCTTAGGCAATCTGCCTTCTTCTTTCCACCTTTGAAGTTTTGCTATGCGAGTTTGTTATATTATGCTCAGGGATTTTTAGTTGCAAGAAGGAAGGACTGAGTGAAATGTGATCACTCCATTTCAGCAGGACTCCACTTTTATGAAACAACTCCTTATTAAATAATGGGAACAAAGGAACATTAGGGGTTCGTCCTGCCTTTCTCCACCCCACATTCCCCCACACACAGTTTCTGCAGTGCAGCGTAAAGAGTCATCTTCCACCCTACCTTCCAAACCATACAGAAGAAGGTAACAGTGCTACAATTCCCTCACTTGGTGCTATCTTTTGGGCTGAGGAGAGAGCTAACCTTCCATCCCGTGATCCCTAAACTGGCCTGCTATTTCTATATCAAGATAACTATTCAACACTGAGGAGATCTACACATGATTTCTTCTGGAAGGACTTCTTTGACTCGTATATCCCTTTTAATTAATGTATGAGGCACAGATGAATAGTGCTGACATCAAATGGAAACTCATTGGAAATGTAAAGTCTTTCAGGAGTTTTACGGTTTCAGGTCTTATATTTGTCTTTAATCTACTTTGAATTGATTTTGGTATATGGTGTTTATTTCTTTCCACTATAGATGGATGTCCAGTTTTCCCAGCACCATTTACTGAAA
>NW_007727506.1:241422-244464 GCF_000696425.1 Galeopterus variegatus
TTTTTTTTGATGTGTTGCTATATTCTGTTTGTTAATGTTTTGTTGAAGATTTTTGTGTCCATGTTCATCGAAGATAATGGCCTGTAGTTTTCTTTTTTAGTCATGTCTTTCTCTGTTTTTAGTATCAGGGTGATGTTGGCCTCATAGAATGAGTTTAGGAGAACAACCTCTCTTTCATTTTTTTGGAACAGTTTGAGGAGAATTGGTATTAATTCCTCTTTAAAGGTTTGGTTGAATAAAGCAGTAAAGCCATCTAGTCCTGGGCTTTTCTTTGTTGGGAGACTTTTTTTTTTTTTTCTTTTTTGTGACCGGTAAGGGGATTGCAACCCTTGGTGTGGTGTCGCCCGCACCACGCTCAGCCAGTGAGAGCACCGGCCATTCCTATATAGAATCCGAACCCGTGGCGGGAGCGCTGCTGCACTCACAGCGCCACACTCTCCTGAGTGCGCCACAGGACGGCCCTGTTGGTAGACTTTTGATTAGTGCTTCATTCTCATTGCTTGTTCTTGGTCTATTCAGGTTTTCCATTACTTCTTGGTTCAGTCTTGGTAGTTTGTATGTGTCCACAAATTTATCTATTTCCTCCAGGTTTTCAAATTTGTTGGTGTATAGTGGCTTATAATGGTTTCGAATGATTCTTTGAATTTTTGTGGTGTCAGTTGTAATGTCTCCTTTTTTATTTCTGATTTTTGTTAGGTGGGTCTTCGCTCTCCTTTTTTAATTAGCATAGCTAATGGTTTGTCTATTTTGTTTATCTTCTCAAAAAACCACAACTTTTTGTTTTATTGATCTTTGGTATTTGGGGGGTCTCTTCTTCATTTAGTTCTGCTCTGGTCTTAATTATTTCTTTCTGTCTACTAATTTTGAGATTGGATTCTTCTCATTTTTCCAGTTCTTTCAGGTGTAGTATTACCTTGTTTATTTGAAATCTTTCTATTTTGATGTAAGCTTTTATAGCTATAAACTTCCCTCNTTACTATAGCTTTATACTATAATTCAAAATCAGGAAGTGTTATGTCTCCTGCTTTATTTATTTATGTGTATATTTATTTGTTTATTTTGGTCAAGATTGCTTTGGTTATTCGAGGTCCTTTGTTGTTCACATGAATGTTAGGATTTTTTCTATTTCCATGAAGAATTTCATTGGTATTTTGATGGGGATTGCAATTGAATCTGCAGATCACTTTGGGTAGTATGGACATTTTCACAATGTTAATCCTTCTAATCCAACAGTGTGGAATGTCTTTCCATTTTTTGTATCTTCTTTAATTTCCTTCAGCAGTGATTCATAGTTCTTGTAGAAATCTTTTACCTCTTTGGTTAAGTTGCTGAATAGGTATTTTATGTATTGGTGACTATTGTAAATGGGCTTGCTTTCTTAATTTCTTTTCCTGCTAGTTTACTGTTGGAGTATAAAAATGCTACTGATTTTTGCCTGTTGATTTTGTATCCTGCAACTTTACTGAAATCGTTTATCAGCTCTGAGAGTTTTTTTGGTAGAGTCTTTAGGTTTTTCTGTATACAGGATTAGTCATCTGCAAACAGAGGCAGCTTGACTTCAGCTTTTCCAATCTGTATGCCCTTTATTTATTTCTCTTTCCTGGTTGCTCTTGCCAGTACTTCCAATACTATGTTGAATAGGAGTGGTGAAAATGGGCATCCTTGCATTGCTCCTGTTCTTAAGGGAAAAGCTTCAGCTTTTCAGGATGACGTTGGGCGTAGGTTTGTCATGTTTGGCTTTTATTGTGTTGCTAATTTTCTTTCTAAATTGCCTGGAGTTTTTAATCATGAAAGAATGTTGAATTTTGTCAAATGATTTTTCTGCAACTATTGAGATAATAATATGGTTTTTGCCCTTGATTTTGTTGATGTAGTGTAGCACATTTAATACCTTGTTTATTTGAAATCTTTCTATTTTGATGTAAGCTTTTATAGCTATAAACTTCCCTCCTAGTACTGCTTTTTCAGTATCCCACAGGTTTTGGTATGATGTGTCCTTTTTTTTTCATTAATTTCAAGAATTTTTTTGATGTCATTTTTAATTAATTAACTTCTTGGACCAATAGGTCATTCCATAGCATTTTGCTTAATTTCCATGTATTTCTATAGTTTCCAGAGTTTTGATGGTTATTGATTTCTAGTTTTATATTTCTTTCTTTTTTTTTTTTTTTTTTTTTGGCAGCTGGCTGATATGGGGATCTGAACCCATGACCTTGGTGTTACAAGGCTGCACTCTAACCAACTGAGCTAACTGACCAGCCCCAATTTCTAGTTTTTAATACACTGTGGTCTGAAAAGATATTTGAAATTATTTCAGGTTTTTTTTTTTAGTTTTTTGAGACTTCTTTTGTGTTCGGTATATATCTCCCAAGTCCAATTTGCCTACAATATAGATTAAATCCTGTGTTTTTCTGTTAATTTGTTGTCTGGATGATCTGTGTAATTCTGAGAGAGGCATGTTCAGGTTTCTGTTAATTTGTTGTCTGGATGATCTGTGTAATGCTGAGAGAGGCATGTTCAGTTTTCCAACTATTATTGTACTGTGGTTTATCTCCTTCTTTAGGTCTAATAGTGTTTGCTGTATATATCTGTTTTCAAGAGACTCATCTTGATAAATTTTTGGACACATACGAACTACCAAGACTGTACCAGGTGCTCCAGTGTTGGGTGCATATATATTTATGATTACGATGTCTTCTTGCTGCATAGATCCCTTTGTATACCTTGTTTATTTGAAATCTTTCTATTTTGATGTAAGCTTTTATAGCTATAAACTTCCCTCTTAGTACTGCTTTTTCAGTATCCCACAGGTTTTGGTATGATGTGTCTTTTTTTTCATTAATTTCAAGAAATTCTTTGATTTCATTTTTAATTAACTTCTTGGACCAATAGGTCATTCCATAGCATTTTGCTTAATTTCCATGTATTTCTATAGTTTCCAGAGTTTTGATGGTTATTGATTTCTAGTTTTATACTTCTTTCTTTTTTTTTTTTTTTTTTTTTTTTGTCTTTTTTCGTGACCGGTAACGGGATCGCAACCCT